>NW_026592890.1:29234099-29399015 GCF_907164565.1 Psammomys obesus | reverse complement strand
CTATCTATCTATCTATCTATCTATCTATCTATCTATCTATCTATCTAATATAGTATAATTTTATAATATAATAAAATATATACATGTAGCATTTTATTATATATAAAATATATAATAATGTATATGATATATAATATATATAATCTCCTTCATATGATACTTAAGTCATACCTAATACACACAACACACACAGAGAGAAAGAAAGAGAGATTAATTTTATAAATTCTGTAACTCTAGATAATTCTGACTGAGACAAGTGGTGAGTTACCTGCCACTTCTTGGGGTCATATACAGAATAAATTTTATGCATGGTGATATCTACTTTAATATTCCCACACATTGCCAAGGCCGTTTGTTAATTTCTTTCCCTGGCCCTTGGTGTGGTTAATTGTTCTATGGTATGTTTCATTGTTATGGCTTAGAACTGAAATAATAAGGCTGAGCTTAACACCATATAGATTCATTTACTAAAATAGAGTGATTATTATCTTGTTTGACATGTGTTCCTGTTGCACCGACATGATTTTAAGGATGGACTGGAACTTTCCAGGGGCTAGGTTGTAAAACTGCAAATCACGTTCAACCAGTATGACCAGTCCCTTTAATCAGTAGAGCATGGTTATTGGATCACTCTTCCCTAACTAACCTAAAGTAAATCTGCATTTTACTAGAAAATGGAAACATTCAATCTTACAAACAGGACATCCAAGAACACATTGCCTTAGCAGCAATGTTATGCTCAGGTATAATAAAATTGATGAGCCCATATAATAAAATTTATGGAAGCAGAGTGAATTCAATTTATTTGAATATGCTCAGTTATGTTTTTGTTTATTCCCATAGCAGATGTTTAATTTACAAACCAGGCAATTATGACAGCTCTTCCAAACAAATAAGAACAGATTAGTCAAACGTTCACATCAATTTTTATGTTTATCATTAGTTTTATGAGGTGTCATGAATATTCAATGGTAAGAAAAACTATCATTATGGTACCTGGAAAACCTCAAAATGATGGTTTGCAGCTCTAAATGCCCTTTCTCCTTTTTGATAAAGCTATTAATGTGTGTTGTCTCTTATTATGAGTTGAGCTTGGAGGTTGCAATGGAAAAGCACTCATTTTCTCTAGAGAGCTTGTGCATTCTAATCCATACACTGAAGCCATTTTTGTAGAAGTATGTGAAAATGTAATGAACATCATATTTTGATTTTCAGTGTGAAGATGAAAGTAGTTTTATGCTTTTGGGAAAATTGCTATGTGGAGTTTTTCTTTCATTTTATAAAATATTAATTTTACTGAAAAATGGTTTGCCCATGCATATTTTACTGAGACTTATCAGCTTTCTCTTCTTTGAAATACATTTTGTTATCCCAAAGGAAACTTTTACTTCCCCAAATAACAGACTTGCTGTGGCTCATAATTGTGAACCTGGAGCTAGAATGTCTTAATGTGAGGCAGTTTATGAGGGAGGACATTACACAGCAGGCTTATTTTTCTTGTCTGTGCTTAAGCTGTCAGAATAAAAGGTTGTAGTTATATTATGAATCAGTGAAACTACAAGACATTGTCCATAAACAAGAAAGACATGTTTCCTACCTAACTACTTTTGGATGTATTGCACTTTGCAAGCTCTGTCCTAAAAGCTGTGAAATGTCTTCAGTATCTTAACCAAATTCCCTTATGCATTTTCTCCATCTACTGTAAAGGCAAGTTTCTTGTCATTAATCGGCATCCAGAATGAAGAGACAGCTGGCAGACCAGTGTGTTCAAAAAGATCTAGAGGGAATATCTTCAACAGAGTTATTTTCCATGTAAGACATGCTAAAAGTTGAAGAGACGCAATGTGGTAGAAACCATGCTTCTGATGTGAAAGGTGCCTAGAACTGTAACATTACATTTGTGTGTATGTGTTTTCTCTCTAGCATATCTTTTGCAAAATAGTGCAAACATTATTTGTTTCATTGTTATTTATACAATATGAATTTCCCAAAAGCACTACTGTTTTAAGTGATGACTAATATTTACTATTGATAGATCTTTTAGTAAAGCTGCTGTTAGTCCTAAACAGCTATATAACCAAATCACCACACAGAGACTATGAATTATTTAATTAACCTAGAATACAATACTGGGCAATAGTTACTCCATCCTAAACCTCTAAGCCCTCATAGTTGCCTAACATTGAGATTTTATCCATTATACTTGCTTTTTGTGAAATCTTAGGTCTGGTTCATTCTCCAGCTCTTTCCAAGATCTGTTCTTCAGCCCTGCTCTCCTAACTCTGCCCCTGCCCTTTTACCTCCTAGTCTTTTCCTGTCCTCTGGCTCCTCCCCTTTCCCGCCTATTCCTTCTTCTCTATTGCTCAACATTGTGGCTTGTTGTTTTATTTTGGATGTTTATACAAAGTTGAGACAGGTGATGCTTAGAATAAGTATCACAATGCAATATCCAGATTGAAACCAGAGAGTGTAGGGAGGGGAGAAATCAGCATTTGATGAACAAGGTTAAGGAGTATACATTACAAAAGAACATTACATCAACATTTCCTGCTTTATGTACAATAGAAGTCTCCTTTTCTTTCAATACAATAATAATTATGAAATTATGAACACTGTCTGGTAAAATATACATGTGCAATGTCAGGTCCATGTATGTTTAGCAACTTAGGAGAAAGTATCTGATTATCCTATCTATCTTGACAAGTTTAAAGTTCTATACCTAAATTAACTTTTATCCTTATTGGTATTAACTATATGAAAGGATTTCTTAACTTCTAAAGAAGTTAAGCTTAATTGTGGCATTATAACTATTTGGTCTTCAACCCCATCAAAGACTTGAGAAGGAATAAAGTAGTTTTTAGAGTAAATAGGAAGTGCATTTTAGTAGCTTCCAAAAAATATACATTGACAGAGACAGTTTGCTGCCTGAATAGTCACCTATAACTCTTTATAATGGAGCATCATCTTCAGCCTTCTGGCTCAGAATATTTGACAGACATATATGTGAAGCAGGAACTATTTAGGACTTGCTTACCCTGTCTTGGCAGAGTTTGGCAGTGAACTTGTCCTGCATTTAAGCTTGCCCATTTTTGTCAGAATTTGTCTGTCATGAAGTGAGGGTTTTTTCTTTACCTGAGTGGCTCATTTGCCACACTTGAGGCCATCACCATATGGAGTTTCTTTGATGCTCATTATCTTCTTTCAGGTAGGTGGGGTGCTGCCAGGAAATGACTTGTCTCATTGTCAAAGAATCTTTAAAATAATAAAGACACTTTTAAATTCCATATTCTGTAGGTCTCTGAAATTTTTGAAGAGTACCTATCTCTGTGTAATCGATCTGTCTACAAAAATCATTTCTATCTGTTAAACCTAGGATGTATACTCCTGTCATAAAGTAGACTAGTGTCTGACATGACTATGAGTTGATTAACTAGCAATTAACTTGCATTACTTAATATCGTAAACAGTTTTTGATAGCAGTTTAAAAGTATTGGAAGTAACTTTGAAATAGTATCAATAAAATAGAGCTTATACCAACGTATCAAAAATACTTATTTTTCCATCAATATGTAAAACCCTATACCATAGTTAAAATTATCCTTATTTGAAAATAACAAATAAAACTCTAAGTAGAGTAGATTCAATAATCTACCTTTTGTCTTATTCCTATAAAATATCCCTATATATTCCTAGTTTTACTCTGAATAAGACCATTAATAATTTATAAATGTCTCCCAATGACAATAACAATTTGTAGCCATAGAAAACAACCAAAAACATACTCAACCACCTTTAAGGAAATTGGACGTCTTTCTCATGGATTTCTTCTAGCTGACATTTTGGACATGTAGAAATCCTGTTATGGGGCCCAAAGAAAATTGGGAAAAATTGGTTAATTAAGCAAGCAATAACATTTGAGGTTCATTCTTTGAATATTGAGAAATTTCAGGCTTAATAAAAGTCCTGTTTGGAACAGTCTAAAATGCTGGAACAATTAAGATTGGTAGCTTTCTTCAAAGTTCTTTCGGGAGACAGCTTTGATGAGAAACAGCAATTGAAGCAGTTGAGGCAGAAACAAGCAAAATGCTGGAACATGCAAGACACTGGAACAGATATGTCAATGTCTCAGCATACTGAAGGATGAAATCTGTCAGGTCTGATCCAGCATCTCTGGTGTCCAGTTCTTTTTTTTTTCTGCAAGCATATAATTTCTCACAAACATTATAGTGTTCTAAAATTATAAATGTATGAAATGTGCAGGATGAAACTAAACTGTAAGTCAATCTTATCTATGCCAATTAAAAAGTTAGCATCATGCATTTTGAGGATATTATAGCCAAAGATTTATTGTCGAAGTATTGTTGAAGTTTGGCTGGAGACATATTTTTATGTTTCAGTCAGTTTTAGAGTTGTTACCATGTAAAGGGATCAGCAATATAAGTTATCATTATTATTGAACATACAATCATTATCATGTTGAAATCAAAACAGTATTGGACAGATAAAAATATCTTTTTGGACTCTTGTGTGCCTGTTGTATTAGGCCAAACTGCTACAGCTGTAGGATTAACAGCAGCTTTACCAGAAGATATATCAATAGTAAATCCAACTTACAACACACTAATAACAAAAATAATTTATATGACTCTAGGGTTTCAAATATATATCAATTCAATGTACAGTCACTTCTTGTTATTGGAATTTCTAATCCCATAGTCATTTTAAATTAAATTTTTAGTTTACATACATAGTTTTTATTGGTGTTGTTTTAAAAAGTAATATCATTTGTATCCCTTTATTGGAGGACACTAAAATTTTTGATGTAATACTTTCCTTTTAGAATTGATGTCATTTTTTAAATTCTTTTATTTTATTTTTATTAATTACAGTTTGTTCACTTTGTGTCCCAGCTGTAGCTCCCTCCACCATCCCCCCCAATCCCACCTTCTCTCCTTCTTCTTCTCCTATATCCCTCCCCCAGTCTAATGATAGGGGAGGTACTCCTCTCCTTCCATCTGATCCTAGTCTATCAGGTCTCATCAGGAATGGCTGCGTTGTCTTCCTCTATGGACTGGTAAGGCTGCTCCCCTCTCAGGTGGAGGTGATCAAAGGGTCAGCTCATGAGTTCATGTCAGAGACATTACCTGTTCCTATTACTGGAAAATCGTCTTGGACACTGAGCTGACATGGGCTACATCTGTGCAGGAGTTCTAGCTTATCTCCATGCATGGTCCTTGTTTGTAGTATCAGTCTCACAAAAGACCTCTCTGCCCACAATTTTTGTTCTGTTGCTCTCCTTGTGGAGCTCCTGTCCTCTCCATGTCTTTCTATCTCCCCTTCTTTCATAAGATTCTCTGTACTTTGCCCAAAGTTTGTCTATGAGTCTCAGTGTTTGCTTTGATACCCTGCTGGGTAGAGTCTTTCAGAGGCCCTCTTTAGTAGGCTCCTGTCCTGTTCCCTGTTTTCTCACTCTTCTGATGTATGTCCCACTAGCTGCT
This sequence comes from Psammomys obesus, assembly GCF_907164565.1. Lineage (NCBI taxonomy): Eukaryota > Metazoa > Chordata > Mammalia > Rodentia > Muridae > Psammomys > Psammomys obesus. The sequence goes on along the minus strand of NW_026592890.1, from coordinate 29,393,517 downwards.
TTATTTGTAATAGCCAGAACCTGGAAACAACCCAGATGTCCCTCAGTTGAGGAATGAATGCAGAAATTGTGGTACATTTACACAACGGAATACTACTCAGCAATTAAAAACAAAGAAATCATGAAATTTGCAGGCAATTGGTGGGATCTATAAAAGATCATTCTCAGTGAGGTATCCCAGAAGCAGAAAGATACACATGGTATATACTTACTTATAGGTGGATAGTAGACATATAATATAGGATACACACACTAAAATCTGTCCACCTAAGGAAGCTAATCAAGACGGAGGACCGTGGGTAAGATGATCAATCTTCATTTAGAATTGACTTTAGATACAATCATCTCAACATTACGATGAGGTGTATGGCGAACAAAGACAACACAATAACTCAGCAAAGAGATTCTGAGACACATCCCTCAATTTCACTTTAATATTCAATAAAAGTAAGAGACTCTCAAGAAGTAAGAATGTACTCACCAGAAATGAAAACAACTTCTGAAGAAAGCAAACAGGAAAATCGATAGATAAGGAGACTGATAAATGCCTGAACCTGGAATGCTGCTATCCAATTCTTTCAGGAATCCTAGAGTCAAAGATATTTTGTAACAATTTATTAATCATTTCAGAATTCTGTACTTTCCATCTTTATCCATTCTCACCTCTTTTCCAAACTCTTCCTAGATCTACTACATGTCCACACCAACTCAATTTAGTTTGCCTTTTTTCTGCTATTGTAAATCATTCTGTTGGTTAGCTTTTTGTCAAGTTGATACAAGCTAGAATATGGAAAAAGGCCTCAGTTGAGAAAATGCCTCCATTACATTTGCATACTGGAAAGTCTGTGAGGCATTTTCTTCATTATTGATTGATGTTAGAGGGCTCAGGTCACTAATGACAGTCGATTTGAGCAGGTGGTCATTGGTCATATAGGAAACCAGGCTGAGTAAGCCATGGAGAAGAAGAAAATAAGCAGCATTCTATCTCTCATGGTTTATGCTTCAGTTTATGTCACCAGCTTCCTGCCTTAAATCATTGTCTTTGTTTCCCTACATGTTGGACTATAGGCTGAAATCAACTCTTTCCTCCAAAAGCTACTTTGTATTGTGGTCTTTATAACTAATAGAAATAAAACTAGAATACTCAGTAAGTCTGATTTGAGCTGCCTAAATAATTATGAGTGCTGTACTTTTCCTGTAATGTTCTGAACCGACTAGGGTACATGTTCCTAAAGAAAACCAACACTCTTTCTCTCAGAAGCTCTTAGTTACTAATAGCTCACCCATTAGACTTGGGAAATCATTCCCTCTACCATGTTAGCATTTTGTTTGATTTGGGCATAGGAAATTTTGAAGATACATCTTCTTAGTTAGTAGAAGACATTATAATAAAATACAAATGATATTTTTGTATCAATAATATTAGCATTTAAAATGGGCCTCCTTATGTTATAATATTTCTGATTCAAGTCCACTTGCTGATACTGTTAATTTGTTTCTCAGCAACACTTTGTTTTAACATTTAACTTCATTTTTTTTGTAATTTCATATGTGAGTACAATATTTGCATTATTTTCTTTTTTATTTTATTTAGTACAATTTATTCACTTTGAATCCCCCTGCAGGCAGACCCCTCCGTTGTGTCCTCCCATTCCTACCCACCCTGCTTCTTCTCTCCCTATGCTGCCCTTTCCCTAGTCCCCTGATAGGGGAGGACCTCCGCCCCTTCTATCTAACCCTAGCCTATCAGGTCTCATCAAGGCCGGTTGCATCATCTTTCTCTGTGGCCTGGCAAAGCTGCACCCCTAGGAAGAGGTGAGCAAAGATCAATCCACTGAGTTCATGTCAAAGACAATCCCTATATCCTTTATTAGGGAGCCCATTTGGAAACTGAGTAGCCAATGGGCTTCCTCTGAACAGGGGGTCTAGGTCTTCTCCATGAATGGTTCTTGATTAGAATATCAGTCTATTCAGCCCAGGTTTTTTGGCTCTGTTGTTTTCCTTGTGGAGTTCCTGTAACCTCCAGATCTTTCTGTCTCCTTTTCCATAAGGTTTCTAGCATGCTGCCTAAAGTTTGGCTATGAGTCTCAGTATCTCTTTCAGTACCTTGGTGAGTACAGTCTTTCAGAGGCCCTCTGTGGAAGGGTCCTGCCCTGTTTCTTGTCTTCTCTTATTTTCAATGTCTATTCTCTTTGTCACTATTTCCAACTTACTACCTCCTACCAAACCCTCACTTATTATTTCACACACATATATGCATGTACATATATATGAATGCATGTAATTATACATATGTACATATACTTATGAAAATAAGTATGTGTATACACAAGCACATACCCACACTCACTGAGCTCATTTAATGTTGTCTTTAGGTACATATATTTGAGTCTGACCATTTGGGCCTGGATAAAGAATCAGGAGTATTCTGCCTAGAGAAGACTGCTTCTTGTTCGATAGACTACAATTCTTCATCCAGGTGTGATGTCTTGTGAAATTTCCTCAATCTGGCTTGTCTAGTTGGCTGGCATTGTCACTACACAGGTCTTGTTTAAGCAACAATATTGTTGGGATTTCATGGATGCCCCCTCCCTACCATGTCTGGCAGATACTATCTAGCAGTAGGCATCCTTGTTCTCTGGCACATTTAATCTTTTTGTCTCATCTTCCAAATGTTCCTGGAGCCTTAGGTATAGAAGCTTCACAGTACATTTTCCACTTGTGGTTTGAAACCATCCAAAATAAATGCTCCACACCATTTTGAAAACTTGTGCATCTCTGTAGTAAAAGTCTTTCTGATGCAAAGGAAACTTCTTTGATAAGGGATAAGGGCTACTACACTTATCTGAGAGTAAAGAGGTCAGTATTTAGAATTAAGTTAGAAATTATAGTTGTTTAGGAAAATGACAGTAATAGATTCTCATGTAGAGTCTGTTACCTCTCCAGCCAGAAGTAGGTGGCTAGGTTTACAGTAAACAGGCACTAGTTTCCTCTTATTGAGCGAGCTCTATGTCCAATTAGACAGCTGTTGTTTGTTCCCCACAATATGTAAGTGCTGCTACTGCACATGATAATATAATATCAATAGCAACGGCAGTAATAGACATAAAGGATCAAGGGCTGTGACTCAATGCATTAAAATAATTCACCTCTGATTTGGAATGTATGCTCTGCTTGTTTTCTTCTTTTAAGAACTAACAGAGCCTGGTCTGTGGTGTTGTACACCTTTAATTCCAGCACTTGGTAGACAGAGGCAGGCTGATCTCTTTGAGCTCTTAGGCAGCCTGTTCTACAGAATGAGTTCCAGGACAGCTAGGGCTACCTAGAGAAACCATGTCTCAAAAAAAAAAAAACAAAAACAAAACAAAACAAAAATCTATGCACATCCATAATTGTTGTGGTTCATAGTCTTTACAACTCGGTATGGCTACAGGTTGCTGATTTCCTTTGTCATTGTGCATGGGCATCTTTTGAGGTTTAAGAGAGCTAGTTCAAGCTTGAATCCTCTAGTCCTATGTCTAAAGCATGTGTCTTCAAGAAGAGGGTCTTATTTTCAATTTCTAGGTGTGGCAAGCAAAGGATACACAGAAAAAAAAATAGCTTATATTGTTTAAGAGTTCCTTAAACCCCTTTGGCTAACAGGAAACAAAGTTTCCTATGCCTGACTTTGAGTCAATATCCCTTACTCTTAAGTACTTTCATGATTACATAAAGAATGATCATATATACTGTTACTTTTCTTTGTCAAAATAGTTTTACTTATTTTGTACATATTTCTTTTTATTAATCCAATACAAAAATCCCAACAACATGTTCCCTTCCCTTCACTCCTCCCAGTTTCCTGCCCCCCCACCTCCTTTCTCTCTCAGATCCTCTCCTCCTCCATTTCCCTTCAGAAAAGATCAGGCCTCCCGGGGTTATCAATTGAATACACCTCAAGTTACAATAAGATTAGGTACAAACCCTTAAAGCTTAGCTGGTGAGGCAACTCAGTAGGTGGGAAATTGTGCAAAGAGCAGAATTGTGCAACAGAATCGGAGACATACCCACTCCCACTGTTAAAAGTCCCACATAAATACCAAGCTAAAACTATAACATATAGTCTGAGAAAGTACCAGATTGATTTCCAAAGTGTTTGTAAAAGTTTAACATTCCCTCTAGCAATGGAGGGGAGTTCCCTTTCGTCCACATCCTCTCCAGCATGTATTGTCACTTAAGTTTTTGATCTTAGCCAACCTGATGGGAACAAGGTGAAATTTCAAATTTCAGGGTCGTTTTGATTTGCATTTTCCTGATGACTAAAGACATTGAGCATTTCTTTTTTTTTTTAATTTTAATTTTTATTTTTAGTTACAATTTGTTAACTCTGTGTCCCAGCTGTATCCCGCTCCCTCATTCCCTCCCCCTCCCCAACTCCCTCCCTGGTCTCCTCCCTGCCCCTTTCCAAGTCCACTGATAGGGGAGGACTTCCTCCCCTTTCATTTGACCCTGTTTTATCAGGTATCTTCAAGGCTGGCTGCAAAGTCCTCCTCTGTGGCCTAACAGGACTGCTCCTCCCCTGGGGGGGGGGGAGGACAAAGAGCCTGCCCTTGAGATCCTGTTAGAAATAGTCCTTGTTCCCCTTGCTTTGGAAAACTACTTGGTTACTGAGCTATCACGGGCCACATCCCAGCAGAAGTTCTATGTTATATCCATAGATGGTCCTTGGTTGAGTGTCAGTCTCAGAAAAGGCCCTGTGCCCGGATGTATTCGGTAGAGCTCCTATCCTTTCCATTTCATACTAACTCCCCTTCTTTCATATGATTCCCTGCACTCTGCCATGGTTTGGTTATGAGTTTTAGTGTCTGCTTTGAAACACTGCTAGGTAGAGTCTTTCAGATGCCTTTTGCGGTAGACTCCTGTCATACATTCAATGCACATCCCATTTGTCTTTCTAAATGAGGATTTTGCTCAAGTACACAACAAGGACATTTGTTCAACCATGTTTGTAGCAGCTTTATTTGTAATAGCCAGAACTTGGAAACAACCCTGATGTCCATCAACAGAGGAATGGATACAGAAATTGTGGTATTTTTACACAATGGAATACTACTCAGCAATCAAAAGGGAGGAAATCATGAAATTTGCTGGCAAATGGTGGGATCTAGAAAAGATCATTCTGAGTGAAGTATCCCAGAAGGAGAAAGACAAACTTGGTATATACTCACTTACATAGACCTACAAGATATGATAAACATAATGAAATCTACACACCTAGATAATCAAGTAAGTGGACATGGGTGAAGTTAATTTTCTTTGTATCCCAGCTGTAGGCCCCTCCCTCATTTCCTCCCAATTCCATCCTCACTCCCTCATCTAATCTTATGCCCCTTTCCAAGTCCACTGATAGGGGAGGTTCTCCTCCCCTTCCATCTGACCATAGCTTATCAGGTCTCATTAGGACTGGATGTATCGTCCTCCTCTGTGGCCTGGTAAAGCTGCTGCCCAATCAAGAGTAGGTGGTCAAAGAGCCAGCCATTGAGTTCATGTCAGAAATTCTCCCTGTTTCCCTTTATAGGGAACCCACTTGGATATTGAGCTGCCATGGGAGTTCTAGGTTATATACATGAATGGTCCTTGGTTGCAGTATCAGTCTCAGAAAAGACCCCAGTGCAAAGATATTTTGGTTCTGTTGCTCTTCTTGTGGAGCTCCTGTCCTCTCCAAGTCTTACTATCTTCCCCCTCTTTCATAAGATTCCCTGCACTCTGCTCAAAGTTTGGCTATAAGTCTCAGCATTTGCTTTGATACCCTGCTGGTAGAATCTTAAAGAGGGCCTCTGTGGTAGGTTCCTGTCTTATTGTCTGTTTTCTCCTTCTTCTAATGCCTGTCCCATTTGCCTTTCTGAGTGAGGATTGATCATCTTACCCAGGGTCCTACTTCTAGCTCAACTTATTTAGTTGTACAGATTTTTATAGATGTATCCTATATTATATGTCTAATATGTCTAGTATCCACTTATAATCCACACATATTCTATGTGTGGCATTCTGTTTCTGGGATACCTCACTTAGAATGATCTTTTCCAGATCCCACTACTTCCTTGCAAATTTCACGATTTCCTTGTTTTTAATTGGTGAGTACCATTCCATTGTGTAAACGTACCACAATTTCTGTATCCATTCCTCAATTGAGGGACCTCTCTGTTGTTTCCAGGTTCTGGGTATTACAAATAAATCTGCAACAAACATGACTGAACAAATGTTCTTGTTGTGTACTTGAGCACATTTTGGATATATGCCTCATAGTGGAATAGCTGGATCTTGAGGAAGCACTGTTCCTAATTGTCTTAGAAAGTGCCAGATTGATTTCCAAAGAGGTTGTACAAGTTTACATTCCCACCAGCAATGGAGGAGGGCTCCCCTTTCTCCACATCCTCTCCAGCATGTATTGTCACTTGAATTTTTCATCTTGGCCATTCTGATGAGTGTAAGGTGAAATCTCTGAGTAGTTTTGATCTGCATTTCCTTGATGACTAAGGACTTTGAACATTTCTTTATGTGTTTTTCTCTGTCGTTCTATGTTTCTCTGCAGAGATTAATAACTTTTTAAAAAATTATCATTAGTATTCTTAGTATTAGTATTGATTGGAATTTATTCATTTTGTATCCCAGTTGTAACCCCCTCCATCACCTCCTTGCTTTTGGTCATGATGTTTTATTATAGTAACAGTGTAAATGATATTTTTATTTCCTCAGATGATAGGATGACAGGGGAGCCATTCCCAAGGCTGTCTAGATATTTCTGAAGTCTTGTTAGCTGGTTCAACTTAGCTGTTCTGGCCTTAACTCTCCAAGCTGACTGATTCAAACTGGCCTCTTTTGACTCCTCACTGATTTGCTCTGCCTGGCTGCAAACTAATTCTGGCAATATGTTTTAATCATGTTCTCTTTTCCTGTGAGTTAATCCTATCCTATCCTGTCAAATCTTTCTCTGATCTGTCATTTGTCTGCTCCTCAATTAGACATAACTTCCAAACATGGCTGCTTCATTCTATAAACCAACCTTACATTCATTGATTGGTATTGAAGATGTGTATTAAGGGTGCTTCTGTATTCCAGTCAGATCACACTATAATCCAGAGAATGTCTCCATTCCACCTGGATCACATAGAACTACAAGGTCTTAGGATGTGATCCATTGCCACAGAATTTAAGCCATGGTGCTGGCTTAAAATTCTTCTACACAACAGAAATAAAATTGTAAAAACAACTGACTCACAAACTTGCTTACCAGCTCCATTAGATTTTTTTTAACAGTTTTGAAACTCAGAAATATTTAGGCATCTTCTATTTGAGTTCCCAGTAATTTGTAGTAGCTATGAAGATTCTGCTCTGATCATAGAAAATGTGGTTTCTTTTTGGATTGCTTTGTAGTGTGGGCATATTATCTTTGCTGGGAACTAAAACAACTAATTCAAGGAGTTAGCTTACTGTTAAGAATTAATTTAGATTTTTGAGAATAATATTTTCTATTGAGGTAAAACTGGGTAAATACAAATTAAATTGCCACAGAAATACAGTGAAGAATGCATTAGCTACATCCCAGTTTTTCCTGTACAGATGTACTTCTGAGAATATTCAGCTATCTTTGGTCAAATAAAGAATTTCTGGTTTCTCATTTGTGTGAGGATTATTTCAGGTGGCTTGTGGGAAGTGTTTAGAAGGTTAGCTAGTTCGTTGTTGGTCTTGATTTTGATATTACAATGTAAATTATTGTAATTTCTAAGTTGACTTTAGTTATTAAGGAGTTAGTCTTCTTTGCAATTGCAGCATCGCTAGAAGCACAATGATATGTTTAACAAACGTAAGTCTTGTGCTGATGACACAGTCCTAAACCAATTAAAAGCTTTCCAAGTTTTGCTGAACTCCTCCTTCTGTGTTTACTTACTGACTCACTAAGTGTTTAGTACAGCAGTCGGGAGTTTGTAACTTGAATAAATGTGTTTTCTTCCCCTACCTTAACTGTAGTTCATTAAACATCTGTCTATCCAAGTTCCATGCCTTCAGGGTGATGGTGAGACCTAAAAATTATTGTATTGACCAAAGTAATTTTAGAATGCAGGAAGCAAGAGTCTGTGTTTAACTTTAATTCATCTCAGCACTGTCCAGAGGACTTGGCATCCTGGGAACTGTATTTCTCTGAGAAACAGAAAAAAAAAATAATTTAAGAAAAAAGACTGGCTTTCCTTATTTACCTCTAGATGAATTTAAAAAAAAAAAAACAGGCTGGTATAAATATGTTAAGAATAACAATGACATCTTCAAAAAGTCTAAAAGTGTAACAGAAAGAGAAAATGCAAATCAAGTAGGGAATACTGTAAAATGTTCTTCATTCTGGCCATTGTATGGTGTGTGTGGTGGGGATAGCTTTACAGGAGCCAGAAGAAGCTGGACCCATAATGATATCACCTGCCTGTAAGTGGAGTGCGGTCATTTGTTCCATGGAGCATGTTACAGACATAGCTATGTATTTCTTCAACTACCAGGTATACATACTTAAACAGCAGTAGAGTTAAAATAATATAACATACAGAGTTATACATACCTTCTTTAATAACAATCCAAACAAGGGAAACAGAAAGAAAAAAAAAACAGTAAAACAAAAGAATAAATACCAAATAAGAGCCCAAATCAGTAGAGCAAGAGTGTGAATGACTTTAAATAAGTGGTCAAATTGAGGTTTTTAGAAGGCTTTATAGACAGTTCTCACCAGGCTGTCACATCTTCTAACTAACAATTACCTTTTTTTTTTTTTAAAGTATTCATTGTATGTCCCTAATGTAGACCCCTCTCTCAACTCCTCCTAGTCCCACCCTCCCTCTTTCTTCCCTACTATCCCATTCTCCTAGTCCACTGAAAGGGGGAGTTCTCCTTCCCTGTTACCTGTCCATAGCTTATCAAGTCTCATCAGGACTGCCGGGATCCACTTCCTCTGTGACCCCTTGCCAGGGGGAAGGGATCAAAGAGCAGGCAATCCTGAGTAAGGGGAACAGGGGGTACCTCTGTAAAGAACATTTAATCTCATGCTTCAGTTTTTCTCAAATGATTTTTTATTGTACTATCGTCTGTTTAAGGTACAGTTATAATTCCTTTTTTTTTTAACTGATAACTGTTATGTATCATTTGTATCTGTCAATGTTGTGTATGTTAATGGAGACTACAGACTATTTCCAGGTATACATTGCATAATGTTTAAATCAAGACAGACATCTATTTATTTTTCTCAAACATTTGTCATTTAGGATGAAAATTTTCAAAGAGTTTTTCTTGTTTTTTGAAGTATGAGGTAAATTTAGTGTAGTTCAGTCACTCTTAGGGACTGAGGAGATGGCTCAGTAGATAAAGTGCTTGCCACATAAGCCTGATGACTTGTGTTTGGATCATTAACACTCATGTTTAAAAGATGACGTGTTTCATATCCTTCCTCCGTGGCCTGGTAGGATGCTCCCCTTTAGGTGGCAGCTGATCAAAAGCCAGCCACTGAGTTCATGTCAGAGACAACCCTGTTCCCCTTACTAGGGAACCTATTTGGAGAAGGAGCTACCATGGTCTAACTCTATGCAGGGGTTCTAGGTTATCTCCATGAATGATCCTTGGTTGGAGTATCAGTCTCAGAAAAGACCCGTAGGCCCAGACTTTTTGGTTCTTTTGTTCTCCTTATGGAGCTCCAGACCCTTCCAGGTTTTTCTGTCTCCCCTTCTTTCATAAGATTCCCTGCACTTTTCCCTAGCTGGGATACAAAGTAAATAAATCGTAACAAATAAAAAAAAAGATTAAAAAATATTTGGCATAGGAAAAAAAAAAAAAGATGTTTTGATGGTATGTGGTTCTAGGCAGAGTGCCAGATAGTCAGAGACAGGTGCCTCCCTTGAGCTCACTGACAGCCAGTCCAGGTGAATCAGTAGGCTTCAGGTTCAAGGAGGAAGATACTGACGTGATCTCTGGCTTCCACACACAGGTGCTTATACACACGTGTACACACCATATAAACACACATTAAATAATAAATGCAGTCAGCTTACTGTGTACTCTACTGTATACAGAACTTACATCTGTCAAGCTGTAGCATAGCAACATGGATCAGCTTTTGCATCTTCTCCCTTGCTCCTACTCTCCCACTTCTGATAAGTGCTATTCTATTTTCATTAGGTCATATCTGTTAGCTTTCACATGTGAGTGAGATCATGCCAGATTGTCTTTTGGTTCCTGGCTTATTTTATTTAAGTTCATGAACAAAAGTTCCATCCATGGTATCACAAATTACAGGGTTTTGTTCTTTTCATAGGTGAATAATATTTTACTATATGCATTTACCATATTTCCTTTAGCTAGAAGACACTTGCTGTTCCTTTTTGTGGCTACTGTGAATAGTGTTTCAGTGAGCATAAAAGTGCTCAAGTTTTCACTGAAAAATTCTTGTACTTCTGATAAATATTTTAAAATACAGCATCACATTTAATGAATAAAATCTCACTATTCTGAAAAAGTGAGTTCAGTGGATTGAGGTATTAGGTTTGTGAATCCAACTTTAAAATCCAAAAGATTGTGTTCAAAGTCAGTTTGCCTCCATCCCACTGCTTTATCAAGCACCCCTGCCAGGATAAACGTGTCCCAAGATCCAAAGCTCCCCACCCCCACGCCAAATATGACAATAACTTCCAGGGAAAATTTCACTAACTGAGGACATTAAGCAATACACTAATTAATTTTTTAAACCCATGAGAGCATGAAAATGAACATGCTGAATTTTCACGACAAAGACCTTTCACATCTCAAGTATTCACATCAGAATGTTGATTTTATATTTTCCATGATCTTCCCGTAGCAATAAATTGTCCCACTGAATTTTTAGATAACGTTTGATGAAAACACAAAAAGTACAGTCTATCTGAATGTCACATCTTACATACAAAAAAAAATATTGAGAGCAAGAAATTTCTGTGAAATTCATTGATTTCTTTATCGAAAACTTACAACTAGGAAGAACTTGCTTGTGCATGCCTTTATCTATTTATAACTATTATGCCTCCTGATCTAGTTTTCCACCATAAAGAATATGCCTGCAGGCAATTACACAGGTGTGCTCTTGATGACCAAAGCCATTGTCATCACTCTAATCTGTTGCCTCTAGAAATCCTCTGGGACACACAGGTATAGGTATTAGAGTATCAAAGCCTTATACCCTGGCAACTGTTAACATCTTCTTGAATCCTGTCCTTGTGGCTAGTGACACCCAGATTTCTGGATGCCAAAGCTCTCTTAAGGTGTTGATTTTCCTTTGTGGTGTATATTATTTAGCCATAATTTAATTTACATAGAAGATTTAATTGGAAACCAACACTGGCTTTTTATGTTTTCATTAAACACAATTTTCACATCAGCTAAGAAATGTTTGCAAAATAAAAACTAGATTTATGTTTCTTCTTGCAGAGAGGAGAAAGTTTGAAATTATTAAAATATGCATCTTCTGCAGTTTTGTAAATTTCTCTGAGAATTACATTTCTCCCAGGAGTACTTTCTGCTAATACCTCAAAAAAAAAAATAAATAAATAAATAAAGACTTTATGTTTCCAAGGAGAAGACTGATCTAAAAATTCTTTACCTGACCAAGAGCATTGTCATAAGTGTTAACAAAATGTTTCATTCATCACTTCTGTGGATCATAGCCAGCAGAGCTTACACTCATCAAGTTCTTGATTAGACAGTAGCATCCAAGCAAGTTTGTTGGGCATCCTAATCCTCATCATCTTCAGCTTCATCCTTGTACTGATTTTATGAAATTGCATTGCTCACTTAACTTCCCTCAGTTAGTAACCATCAAAGTAAATATTTACACATTTACTAATATTAAGAGATGTGAATATCTCTTCAGCCATTAGAATATATTTTTCCAAAATTATGGTGGCTTTCCATACTATTTTTTAAAGTATTAATCATAAGGTTCATTCATGAAATTACTCTCTTTCACTTAATATAGCAACTGGTTTTATGATCTCTATATATAGAAAAAAAAAAACTAAGAAGCATCATATGACTTAGATCTTCCAAAAATTTGGAATGGTGTTAATAATTTTTAATTTTCTCAAATTATTAGCATAAATACCAGATAAAGTTATTGTTATAAAGTGTTTATAATTAACTATACATTTGCCTTTCTGTTATTTGACAATACTGATTATTGTGGCAAAAAAAAAGCAAAAGAGATGAAGTTATCAATTTATAATATGGTTTTATATTTGAATTTATAAACTAAAGATATTAGAGAATAAAATGCAGATTACTCGTACTGTTAGTTTAAAGAGGACATAGTGTAAGGCTGATTACTGATTTTCTCTATGGATGCTAGCTTTAAAAAAAAAAATTAAACATTCCAATACCGCACTGGCACGTACAGCACACTAATCTAAAAAAGCTAAGATTTTTGAACAAAATGAGATTATAACTTTGCATTCCTAACTCAGACGCAAGTTTCTAACAAGTTGGAATACACAGTAGGAAGAGTGATGTGCATCATGTTACAGATTTTATTTATTTATAAGCCTTATCATTTCCTGTCCTCTCATAATAACAAAGTCAGAAAACATTGAATCGTTTACTGCTAAATTCCTATATACTTCTATATTACCTAGCCCACAATAGGTAGTCACTAAATACTAACTGAATAAATAAATGTGCTTACTGTTTAAGAACATGTTATACCAGAAACAACAAATTCAGCAATGGTGTTGATTTTTGGCTCCTTTGTTTGTTTGTTTTGCATCTGAATGGTCACAATGAAGGTCATTGTATGGTTATAGAGACAATGTTTAGATTATAAAATGTGTTGATTTTAAGTGAAAACAAAGAGGTTTGGTGTTAGCAAGAATTTTGAGACCAACTGTATTTAGAAACTAAGCATTTAGATCTAAAACGTTGTTGACATATTCCTGGGATTCCCTGAACAGGCTCCTTTTGACCTCAGGGGGCCGTGTAATATCAGCTATTTGCCCAGCAAGTGTGAATCAACAGGTCTTTCCCCATGAGGTATATGCAATTGAGATGTTTTCTCTCTTATTGTGAGAAATAGAAACCTAATCTGCATGTGGTAAAGCATAGTTCTCCTGTTTACAAGATCCTATTATCTGGAGTTGTTTGTCATTCAGGCCATAAAATCACCAGTAGCAGCACTGACATACGCTTTGGGGGAGAAGGAAATTTTTGTTATAAATGTTTTTCATTTATTCTAAGGGAAAACAAAAAGACCATTTAGTTCTTGTTTTCTTTTATTGTGTTCTCACTTACTTCTTATGAAACCACCATTCAATCTAAATACCCAATGAGCGCTTAAATGCATATGAAGTTGAAGAATATTGTTCTGAAGAAAGAACTTCAATGCTAGGTTGGCTTCTGACTGATGTGTAATGTAGCAATTGCTGATGACTTCTGGGTTTGAGTAATTCCCACTCTACAGAGCACATGGTCTTGCTCTGACTGGAGGTTGCCCAACAGAAGGCATTAGTGAAGGCTGAAGAGTGAAGAAATTCGAGGGTGGGATTCAGGCCTCCAGCTCTGCCCGTGTCCTGACTTTCTTATGAATATGACATCTCCCCTTCTCAAGCTCCCAGGTTTCAGATTATACAGGGTCAGGTATTTTGTATTGGGGATATGGCATTTGATTGCCTTCCAATACAGTTGCTGCCTGAGTGACTAACTATCCTTTCCGAATTTCACGAACACTTCACACTACCTCTCTTAATAGTTCTTTTTGTAGGAATGGGCAAGTTTTTGGTTTTTTGTAATGATGAATTGTTAGCACATACTGCAATTATCTAGCAAGGGCTTAGTATATATTACATTGCATTACTTGTAGCTGTAATGGCAAAGGTTAGTGTAATGGCTATTTTTGATCGCCAACAGATGTGTAAAAAATTAAATATAAAACTACTGGGCATTCTTTTGTGGGTTTTTTTTTTTTTTGACTAGCGAAGACCTGCCATAAATACAGCAGTGTCTTCTGGTGGCAGACAGATAAATGCATATAGTAGAGGAAGCCTTTGGTTTTACCTTCCTTGTCTTCACTCTTGCTAACAAGTTCGTCTACTCAGTTGCTCCTACATTACACAGGTTACAGCTTATTTGCAGTGACAATATTTTTGTGCATTGCATATTCTTCAATTTTCACAATTTGTGTTATAACACTGACATATTCCCAAGATAAATAATATCAAAATGATTCTTCGTAATTTATGGGTCTGTGAACTTAAGTAGTATGCAAAATTTTGAGAATAAGGACAACTGTAAATTTCAATTTAATTTTCGATATTGTGCATTGCATATTCTTCAATTTTCACAATTTGTGTTATAACACTGACATATTCCCAAGATAAATAATATCAAAATGATTCTTTGTAATTTATGGGTCTGTGAACTTAAGTAGTATGTAAAATTTTGAGAATAAGGACAACTGTAAATTTCAATTTAATTTTTGATTTATTACATTTTAGTCAACGAATAAACTAAAATTGGAAAGTTCTTTAGGAACAGGAAATAGCAGTTTATATCAACTATGTCATGAGCCATGATATGAATGACTTCAGCAGTATGAGGTACCCATAGGAATTGTTGCTATAGATATGAACACAGTGACTGACCAGTATTAACTCAATAGCTAATAGGTTGCAAGTGAAAATGCGAAATGAGATATGTAGATAAATCGTAGAAATCATGTTTTGATATCTGTTAGAATGGTTCAGTTTCAATGACAACTATTTGACAAAAGATTTTCATAACTAAAATCTCTTTTTTCTAGTGATAGGAGAAAACCAGAAGATAGTTTAAGAGCATTTGTTTTTATATAAAAATATTGTGTTGTTGAGGTAGAAAGCATGACTGCACAACAAGGCACAATTTTTTTAAAAGTTTTTATTAATTACACTTGATTCATTTTGTATCCCCCCATAAGTCCCTCCCTCCTCCCCTCCCGACCCCACCCTCCCTCCCCTTTCTGCATGCATGTCACTCCCCAAGTCCACTGATAGGGGAAGTTCTCCTCTTCTTTCTGATCTTGGCACAATTTTTTTTAATAAAGATTTTTCTATGGAGATAGTAGAAAATTTTACCTGATATATTAGATCAATATAGGTATTAAATAGATCTGAACTATAGTGTTTACTGAATATATTTAAATTTCCTCCACACAAGGCATCTTGTCTTTTTTTTTTTTTTTTTTTTTTTTGTATGAGACACCATCTAAAGTCTAAATGATAACAAGATGGAAAGGACAAGACTGAATGTGTGTGCCTGAGTATAAGCAGCCACAGCATGCTTTTCTGGTTTTGATAAAGAGGTAATTTATTTCATAGATATAACTGAAGTAAGTTTAGAATGTGTATTTAAAATACAGATGTCAAACGGATAGATCTTTTATTGATATAATTTACTTAAAATAGATATTGTTACCTTTTATGTTCAGATATGCTTTTAAATATGCCTATGCCTTAAAAACACATTGAAGAGGAAATCAGGTCAAATGTGTTAAATATGTACCATATTTTATAAACAGGAGTTTGAGTGAACTTAAGTTAATAAATTTTGTTTAATCAAAATCCATTTTTACTGAATGAAATAAGTCTTATAGTAATCAAGCTCAAGTTCTTTTTAGTGGGCTTTGGTTATTTTCAGAGCTGTCAGAATGAGTATTATTAATTAATAGTTGATGCTTAATTTTCTCTTTGCTTTTACTTACAATTATATGTATACATACACACATATATACACACATGTTAGAGAAACCATTATATTTTCCCCAAATTAAATTTAAAAATCTCCAATTAATATTTGAAACAATTACTCAACTTAAATGAAAATTGATTCATATACGTATGTAATTTATTTCTTATGAAAATAAATCAGAATTAAGTAAACTTTCAGCATGCTGTAATGCAATTCATTTATGAAATTGAAAAAAAACTGCTTTAAATATTTTTCAATATATTTACTCCTCTAGTACTTTGGTTATGTCTGGTCAAGTAAAAATGATTTCTCTAGAATGAGATTTCCTCTTTCTGTAAAGTCTGAAAGTTATTTTCTTTGCTGTACATAATTTCTAAGATTGGCAGATGGAAATAATAAAAAAAAATGTATTTCAGAACATTGCCTCAAAAAGCGCACGTGTCTGTTTCCACAAATACCTAAAATAAAATTTGTTTTCAAAACTTCATGACTATTTGAGAGCCAGCATGTATAATTGTGCAGCAAATCTATTCCTGGTACATGAAGAGGCAAGAATGGGGCTTGAGAATCTCTGAAACTGGAGTTACCGGTGATTGTGAAGTGCCTGATAGGCATATAAGAACCAAACCTAGTTTTTTTTGCAAAAGCAGCAAAAATGTTTAGAAGAATACTTCAGTTAACTCAGTAACTACCATAGAGTTAGAGACCTCTGAAAGTAATGGCTTCATTAATATAAATTTGCAATTCATTCATGAATTTAAAAGGAAAACTGCTTTAAATATTTTTCAGTACATTTACTCCGCTAGTACATTGGTTATGTAGGATCAAGTAATAATTTATTTCTCTAGGATGAGATTGCCTCTTTCTATAAAGTCTGAAAGATAAAACTTCTTAACAAAGCATCTCTTTTACAAACAAATATCAAAGAAGAGCAATATGAAGTATGACAGGTTGTTCAATATAAGAATATGTATTTCCTGAATTTTTTCAAAAAATTATTTATTATTACCATTTATTACAATTTATTCAATTTGTATCCCACCTGCGCCCCCTCCCTCATCTCCTCCCAATCCTACCTTCTTTCACTCTTCTCCCCCTCTGCCCCTCCCCTAGTCCACTGATAGAGGAGGCTGTCCTCCCCTTCTATTTGTCCCTAGCCTATCAGGTCTCATCAGGACTGGTTGCATTATCTTCCTTTGTGGCCTAAATTTTAAAGATTAACAAAAGCTCTATTCTTACATACTTTACATTTTGTGGTAGGTGGAAGAGGGAAAAGGAATTTTTTTATTTGTTATATTTTTCACAGTTTATTCATTATATCTCCCAATTAAAGCCGCCTCCCTCAAAAGTCCCACCCTCCTTCCTTCTTTCTCCTATCCTCTTTCCCTAGTCCATGGAAAGAGGAGATCTCCTCTTCTGCCACCTGCCCATAGCTTATCAAGTCTCATCATGACTGCCTGGATCCTCTTCCTCTGTGGCCTGGCAAGGCTGCATTGCCAGGGCATAGTGATCAAAGAGCAGGCAACTGAATACATGAAAGAGGCAGCCCATGCTCCCTTTACTCAGGGGCCCTCATGGAGAACGAGCTGCCTATGGGCTACATCTGAGCAGGGGGTCTAGGTCCTCTCCACGCATGGTCCTAGTATTCTATGCTATTTCAGTGTTGTTTTGTGAAGTATGTAGTGAAGACTGGATAGTAGATTATTCTTGAACGTGCTTACATGTCTTTCAGAATTTAATTTTATGTGAGATATCATTGATAAAGAAGTCAGAGAAAAGATAAAGCATCTGTTTTTATTGACTGTTATTCTTTATACTTAAAAAAAAAAAAACCCGAAACCTGAAAAGGTAATTACTAATTTTAACAGAGTTGGCTGATAACTGAAACATCCCAGCTCTGTGTCCATTGGTATGGGTCCATGGAAATAAATATACTCTGATGCCATACAGCTGAATGCAGGTTACCATATATCTTCTCCAGGTGAGAGTAAGTGCTACCACAAGTGACAAAAACGTAGACGGAGCCAACCTTTTTGGAAGGAAATAAACCTGATTTTAAACCCTCCGTTCACAAGACATTGACGTCTGAGTTTCTCTTTTCCTCAGCGCGCATAAATCCCATGGATTCAGGAAGCCCATTAACTGCCCTCCGTCTTCATCCTGTGCTTCTGACTTTCTATCATTGTGGCTCAAGCACAACCTCGTTTTCCCATGCCGACACTTCTAATTTCTCTCTCTCTGACTTAGACAAAGTTCTTGTGAAAATATTTCTCCCTTTCCTTGCCAAAGGATGAGATTCCCCCCCCCCGCCCCCTTCTAAAGATCCTATTGCTAGGTGTTGGTCTGTAGACCCTTGAGTTCTTATGACACATCCAAGAGTTTATAAGATCCCAGAACTAATTAAATAAAAGCATTGTTAAAACATTGTCTATTTCATTGTTCTGGCTGTTGGAAATGCCTCCCATCAGAGCACATACTTCTCAGTACTCTTTTTGTCCTGCCTTGCTGTACACTTGCAAGAAATCCAATAAAATAAAATAAAATAAAAAACAAACAAACAAACAAAAAAACACCACCTAAAGAAGTCCATGGTGAATCAGCAAATATTATTAATTGTATCAAATATATACTTTTGAATGTTCAAAATTTAAAAAGGGAAAGCAAACAAGTATGTGTATATACATGGGTCTGATGGCTATTACTGTGAAAAGAGTCACGGGGATTGATGGCTGAGAACACGTTACACTTCTTTTTGTCACTGTTTTTACATATATAACAGTATACAAACTCTGACTTCTCAGATTCAAATTTTTTACACAGGTATTGTCTAAAAGATGAATGTACTATGAATGTGATTTCAAGGAAAATATCTGAAAACATTTGTTACTATTGATAACCTTTTAAATTTGAAGGCAATTTAGAACTTTGGAAACTTGTTCCTTTGTCCATTCATGGGTAGTGGCTTCTCTGATAAGGTAGGAATACATAATAATATTAATCCATATTTATTTAAAATTATATAGTGAATAATTTGATTATCCTAGTGAGCAAAGTTTTTCATGCGGTGTTAAATGTTCTTGAATGTTCAAAATAACAACAACAACAAAAAAAAATCCTTTCAAATCCAAAATAGATGAGTGAATTTTATGTAACAAAGCAAAACAGTTTGTTGACACTATTGATTGGTTTTTATAGCCTTGTTAAGCTTTAGTTTCAAAGAATAATATCAATAATTTTCCAAGAAAATTATTTAATAAGCCTTTCTCGGCTACATCGGTATGTATATGTGGCTGGCTTGCTTCACACTCATAAAGCAAAGCTAATTTTATCATGCAAAACCTGAGAAAACAGATAGGAGATTCAGTACCTTTTCTAGTAGTCTGCAACAATGAAAGCATTTGTTCTTTTCTTTTCTTTATTTCTTTTCAGAATGCATTACTTTTTTAAATAGATTTTTTTTAATTTTTTGAAATTTTTCATTATATATCCCAATTGAAGCCCCTTCCCTGAAACCCCACCAGCCCATCCTCCCTCCCTCTTCCCCCATCCTCTTCCCAGAGAAGATAATTTTAATAAATACATGCTTTTCCTACAATAATATTAACAACTAAATTTTACAAAATTAACATAACAATTGTTTAGTTTAAATGTTAATTGTGATAAACATAAATCCAATCCACCATCTATCTATCTATCTATCTATCTATCTATCTATCTATCTATCTATCTATCTATGCATATATTATAGATATAAAAACAAAACCTTTAGAATATTCAATTCTTTTCCCTTTTTGTCCTCAATGGGCTGGTATCAAATCTAATATGTTGTACATTATAAGCAAATGCTCAATGACTGAACTACATTCTCAGTTGATATTGTTGCTTTAGTTTGATTGTAATAGACTCTCTTAGGATTCCAGTCTCCAAGTAATAATCCTCTTGTCTCAGAATCCTAAGAGGTGGGACCATGGATATGTGTAACATTGTTTTTGTTATCTAAAGGTGTTCCGAATACAAGAAGGTTAACAACTGTTTCTCTATGGAAGCCTCTACTGAGCATAGTGAAGGAATTTATTATAATATTTATTTTCAAAATATCTGTCAGACTGAGGGGATTCTTTTTTAATTTTAATTTTTTATATTAATTACATTTTATTCACGTTGTATCCCAGCTGTAGCCCCTTCACTAATTCCTTCCCAAGCCCATCCTCCTTCCCTTATCTTCTCCCGTGCCCCTTCCCAAGTCCACTGATAGGGAAGTTCTCCTCCACTTCCATTTGACCCAGCCTATCAGGTCTCAACAAGACTGGCTGGCTTATCTTCTGTGGCCTGGCAAGGCTACTACCCCTTCAGTGGGAAGTGATCAAAGTGCCAGCTACTGAGTTCATGTCAGAGACAGTCCCTGTTCCCCTTACTAGGAAATCCACTTGGACACTGACCTGATGTTGGCTACATCTGTGCAGGTGTTCTAGGTTATCTCCATGAATGGTCCTTGGTTGGAGTATCAGTCTCAGAAAAACAAAAAACAAACAAACAAACAAAAAAAAAACCAAAAAAAAAAAAACCTGTGCCCTGATTTCTTGGTTCTGTTTCTCTGCTTGTGGAGCTCCTGTCTCCTCCAGGTCTTACTATCTCCCCCTTCTTTCATGAGGTTTGGTTATGAGTCTCAGCATCTGCTTTGATTCAGTGCTGAGTAGAGTCTTTCAGAGGGCCTCTGTCGTAGGCAGACTGAGGATATTCTAATAATCACTCTACATTGACTGCTAATGTGAAAAATTCCTATAAAATTCAATTTGTTAAAATGGAATGATAGATCACTAATTTGTTTGAAATCTGAAATAAACATTTTGACCTTTGAACTCAAGTTAATGGAAAATGTCTACTTTTCCAGCTATGTGATTCATTTAGCACCCTTTATCGTGTTATTCATGGTGTCATATTTCTTAGTGTGTTATTCTTTACTTACATCTTAATTCAAAATGAATTAACCAATTTCTGTGTTTGTTTTAATTTGCATATTATATATGAAAGCCTTACTTTTTATTTTTTTTTAATTATTATCATTTATCACAATTTATTCAATTTATATCATGGCTGTGTCCCCCTCCCATGTCTTCTCTCAATCCCACACTCCCTCCCTCTTCTCCCCTATGCCCTTCCCCTAGTCCACTGATAGGTGAGGTCTTCTCTTCTATTTGACCCTAACCTATCAGGTCTCATCAGGACTGGTTGCATTGTCTTCCTCTGTGTACTGGCAAGGCTACACTCCCTAAGGAGACGTGATCAGAGAGCGTGTCTCTGAGTTCATGCCAGAGAAAGTCCCTGATCCCCTTATTAGGGAATCCCGTTGGAGACAGAGTTTATGGCCTACATCTGAGCAGGGGTTTTAGGTCCTCTCCATGCATTGTCCTTGGTTGGGGTATCAGTCTATGCGGAGCCCCAAGGCCCAGTTCTTTTTGTTCTGTTCTGTTTTGTTTTGTTTTTGTTGGTGGTGATTTTTGTTTGTTTGTTTGTTTTTGTTATTTTGGCTCTGTTGGTCTCCTTTTGGAGCTTTTGTCCCCTCCAGGTCTTTCTATCTTCCCCTTGTTTCATAAGATTCCCTGCAGTCTGTCCAAAGTTTGGCTATGAGTCTCAGCCTCTGTTTCAATACCTCCATCAGTAGAGTCTTTCAGAGGCCCTCTGTGGTAGGCTCCTGTCCTGTTCCCTGTCTTGTCTTGCTTCCAAAGTCTATCTCATTCGTCCATCTGAATGAGGATTGAGCATCTTCCCTAGGGTCTTTGTGATTTAGCTTCTTTAGCAGTATAGATTGGGCTGGAGAGATGGCTCAGCCGTTAAAGGCTAGGCTCACAACCATAAATATAAAAAAAGCCTTACTTTAAAGTATGTACACAAAAAGTAAAAAGATCTCACACAATTTATAGTTATTATATTCATATCCAAGAGTCTGGCACTAAATATTTAAGTGATTCAATACCATTTGAAGTTGAGCAATAATATCTGTAGAGATGAAGAATGAGAATGGGCAAAGAGTTCACTGTAAACTGTAGATGACCTTGAGTTGGATGAAGCTGAGGAGAGAGGTAAGTAAACAGGATGTAGAAAGTTTATCACCTCTTTGTTTTAGTGATAATGTTTCATGATGTTTATAATAAACATAACTAACTGTAAATTATGTGTGCTTATTTACCTAATATGTATATATATCCTATATACTAGGAAATTGATGTTTTATAAAAATATTAATATTTTATATTTCCCTTAATATTGCTTTAAAATTTCGTACAGAAGGGGTGGGAGAGATGGTTAAACAGTTAATAAATCAACTCTTTTACAGAGGACCAGATTTTGGCAGCACAAAACCATCTGTAATTCAGGGTATGCACGATCACTGACCTCCAAGGTTAATCCATACTTACATACATATACCATCATTAAAATAGAGACACAAACACATAGTTGTAAATTGAATAAAACTTTAAACTATGGTATGGTAGCCTTAGTACATGTGGGTGCATTGCTGTTCTTGCAAAGAAATTATAACGTTAGACAGTTATTTTTTAATAATAATATTTATTTTGATTGTTACTCAACCTATATGTTTTATATACATGGAATTGCACACACTGTCTTAGCTAGCTGTTGATGGCTGTAATAAACACCATGACTAATAGCAACTTTGAAAAGGAAATGATAACTTGGCTCATAGATTATGGTCCAGTATTCAAATGAAGCCAAAGTAGGAACTTGAAACAGAAACTATGGAAGAAGAGCATGCCTCACAGCCTTGGTTACCTACAATTTTTTATATGACATATGTCTATCTGCATAGGAATGACATGTCTCACAGGGTTCTGGTCCCTCTTACATTACCTGTTAATCAAAGAAAGAACCTACAGAGATATCCACAGAGTCATCTGATGGAGGTCATTACTCAGTTGAGGCACATTCTTCCCAGGTAACAAAAGTACATGTGATTCTAACCAAGACTAATCACAACTGAGACCCTTGTCATCTGAACACATAAACATATCTTTAACTGTGTCTATTTCTTTCTTTTCATTACACATGCTTTCATGTTAATAGTACAAAATAAAACTCAATCCAACTATAAAATTCACCCCAAATTCTCTGGCAAACTTTGTGTAAAATTCTTGGACCAAAATTCTTGATTTTACTGCTCCATGTTGCTTCATGAGGCACAAATCATATACATTACACTAATTCTACGATTGGCTCAGCCCTTGTTATGAATTGGAAGGACAATATTCGCTATGTTCTATAATTGCATAATGGACAAACCACCTTAAAACTTGTTTTTTGTCTTTTGTTTGTGTTTTTGTTTTTTAATATCATATACAGTAGGGGAATAATGAACACTGGCAGTATATGAGAGATAGTTCTCTATTTTTACTGTAATGAGTATGTTATAAAATGAATGATCTAAAAACATATCTTAGCTGTAGTGGAAATGCCTCAGGAGAATATAGCACATAACCAAACTTCTTTAATTAAGCTTAGTTTTTAATTTGAACACAGAAATTCTTATGGATCATGTGTAATTTTTGATCTTAAAGAACTAATACTATCAGAGCCTCTTAATTTCTGCCTCAGTACACACTTATTCACTGAGTAATATTTTCTGCAAGCTGTAAGCTATTCCTATTAAGAAAATGCTGTCTTCTACAATAAAAATAAAAACAAATACCTGTAAAAATATCAGTGAAGTAAGAATCTACTTATTTTTTTAAATCCAATTCTGATTCTGTTTTCAAGATGAAATACCAATTTATTGGGACTATAACATCTGACTTGCCAATACTTCAGTATATGTGTTTCAGAAACAGCAAGTAAGATTCATAAAAAAAAAAAGAAAGAAAGAAAGAAAGAAAGAAAGAAAGAAAGAAAGAAAGAAAGAAAGAAAGAAAGAAAGAAAAAACAGAGACAGGTTCAAATAGATGAATGTGCTATCACTGATAAGCAAACAAAGAAATCTTGAATTTTTCTGGTGAGAAATCCTGACTTTGAGACTCAGAATCTTACATCTAGTGCTCATATAGATAATCTGCAATACTCCATGAGATACCTTTATGGATGACTTACTTTGCTAATGTTAGTTATCATTTACCTTAGCCTGAACTTTAAAAAAATTAATCAGGTTAGCTTAAAACAATTCCATGATTTGGAGATATTTCAGTCATTTCTACAGAGTTATCTGAATCACTGTCCCTGTTGTTTTTAATTTGTTTATTGTGTAGTTCTGTTACTTTTAAAAATGTTTAATTTCTTAGCAGTATACATTTTGTAAATTTACAGTCATGTTACTGAAATAATGCATCCACTTTCAAAATAAGCATGATGCATTGGTTAAATATCTTGCATTGGGTTCACACAAAAGACTCATGGGTATAATCTCATTAACTAATCAATATAGAAATTGCTTAAAATGACTGGAATATTCATAGAATAAAGTAAAGCACTGCTTATTAGGCAGAAAAAAAGGAATATTTCTTAATAATTTTACGACAAATGGGACAAAAATCCATATTCCATTAAAATCTTCATTCTTTGGTTCTTTTTATCTTATTAATAGTTAGAGCTTTCATAGTCTTAATTACCCATCAGTAAGTGTACAGAAAATGTAGAGCTTTGATTTTGTTAAGCTACAGATACACAGAGAACAAATAAACTCTAAATAAATCCTGAATCATACTGACATTCTTCTAAATAAGAATGTTGGATAAACTTAATTTTTTATCATCTATCTATTACTATCTATCTTTGTATATTTATAATATTAGTTATATGAATGTTTGTGTGAATCACTGTAAGTCTGCTACAATTATCTGGTGCCTGAAAAGACCAGAAGGGAGTGTTTAATCCTCTGGTGGGGAAGATACTGGTGGCTGGGAGCTCCTTGAATGAATGCTACGATCTGAACATGGTCTGGTGAAAGCAGCAAGTGTTCCTAACTGGTGAGCCATTTGTCCAACCTTCATACTCTGTTCACTTATTATCTCTATTATTATGTCTATCTACCATATCTACCATCACCACTGATATCATCAGCATATCATCATGCACACCTGTGTAAATCCCTTTCTTGCCCAGTTTCTACTGGGGTTCTTTAACTTTATGCCTTCCTAACTGGATATTTGGAGCTTCTGCTTCTTCTAGAGTTACTGACAATAGCAAGATGCACAGTTAAGGTAGAGGGACTGGCAAGCCATGGGTGACATCATTAGGAAAGCTCTGTCTTAAGTGTTCTCACAGATGTGTTGCCTATAAAGATGTGAAGGATGAAGATGTAAAATGGAAGACATATGAGATAAGTAATATTTATTTCACATGCAAAAATCTCATAACAAATGTCATTGTTCATTTTTGTCAGCATTTGTGTAATAATTAGATAATTAAACTAAATTTGTTTTTGATATCCCAGTTTTAATACTACCAAATAATAGCTCTAGCAACATTACTTTAATCTAGAAGTTAAAAATATTTTTTTATTTCTGTCCATATGAACAATAATGGTTTTATGACAATTAATCACGTATAAATCATACAAAATGTCATTTACTGTGCTTGTAAGATCCAATGACTTATGAATCTTGGTAAGTTGAACTCTTGACATATTAGGCACATCGCAAAATACTTCCCATGCATTAATATATTTATTCCTTAGATCATCGTTCTGCCTCCATTGATTACACCATCTACATAATACAAGAAAGAAAAGAAAATGGTAATGAACTTATTTGTTCCTTACAAATAACAATTATAATGCAGGACAGTTCTGAATGTAAAATCTAAATGACCCTAAAATGAGAATACTAAAAAAGTGATCATGCATGAGGGGTTTAAAAACCTATATGAGTATAAAATATAAATCAGGACTCGCTAAGAGATCACTAAAAAAATTACGTTACCAACTAGTGATTGTAGGAAAATTTCAGAAAACCTGGAAGAATCATAACTCAAACCCCAAATAATACTTGGTCCTTTTTGATCTTTGTTCCACACAAATTTGTTCAAATTAAGGTGAAATTAACTTTTTAAGAAATTTTATCTTAAAATAATTTTGTAATAACATTTCACTATAATTTTAAAGAAGATAAATTGAAAACATGAGATGGAAAATCATCTGAATCTTCTCATTTTAATCAGAAAGATGAAGATGTTATTGCTTATCTTTAGATTTATATATATATATATATATATATAATATAGATTATATATCTATAATCATTTTGATAAAATATTACTAAAATGCAGGCAATATACATTTTTGTTAGTTGGAAACAGAAGTAAAACCATGTAAATGCTCAAAACTTGCTTTTACGTAATTTTATTCTCACTATTGCTTTTCCTCTGTAGTTCTATGTCTATCTTTTGAAACAAAATAAGCTCAGCTCAACTCCATTGGCTTGAAAAGTAGGATGTATAAGAGTCATATGATTTCAGAGTATGAATGTGCAGCCAGGTTGATTTTTATCTTTTTCATCAATGTTACTGGACACTTCCTCTCTAAACAGAGCCTGCCTTTGTCTGAGAGGCTAATCACCAGCAATCTTTTACTTTACAGTTCATTTGTAGCTTACAGATGATAAAACACTCTTTCACTAAGTCAAGGTCTTCCCAAGAAGAAATGGGTCATGCTGAAGAGACTGCTCAGAGGTTACTAGCAAAACCAAGACTTGCAAGGAACTGGAGTTTAGTTTTTAGCCCCCACTTAAGGTGGCTCACAACCTCCCATAAACACAGTTGCAGGGGATCTGATGCCATGTTCTGGCCTCAAACTGTTCCTGCAAATACACGCACACACACACACACACACACACACACACATACATACACATGAACATGCTCACACTCAATAAAATAGAGTTGTAGTTAGATACGCAATTAAAAATGTTTAGCATCTTGCATTAATGTTTTAAATTAACTCTTTAAAAAAGAATTTAACCTGGTAATTAACACAAGCGATCATTTTACACTTTAGGCATGTTTACACCCCTATTCTTGTTAAAAATTTATTGCACTATAATTTACTATTTTCATTATCTATCTATTACTACTTATTATTTTTGTATTTAATATGCTTTAATTTAATATAATTTTAAAGCAAAAAATTATTAAGTCTAATAATTTACAATACCTTGTTTAGGTATTAAAATGGGTGCAGGAACAAGAAAGGCATATTTAAAACCTGTAGGATTTGCATGTTTAGAATATATGCCACTTAACTGACAGCACATTCCACAGATTACATAGCCACATATTTATCTAAGCAAATACTTGCCTATCAAAAGTACAGCTTAAGAATTGGTCCTTATTTTGGTATGATAACATCTTTGGATGAATTTGTATTTCTAAATTTTCACTTACATATGCACATACATATATACGTACACACAATTATACATAGACACACAGACACAGAGATACACAAGCATTTTAGTTTTGTGTTTTGTTTAGAGTCCTCTTTGTGCTTTCATGTCATTCCTTTTTCAACCTGATAATATGTTCCAGACATAGTGTGTATTTTCTGAATTCTTACTGAAAAACATAACTTTTGAGGAGTGGGCATGGCAGAGAAGCAGCAGAGACATCAAGCATCAGAGCTGGAATCTGCATCCTTCTTCATTCTTCTACATGGAATTCCTTCATGCAATTGTTCTAGTCACTCATGGGATCAACTGTCTTTCATACTGTCTTTTTGTGCAGAATTCTTGCTAAGCATAGATGCAGTTATTAAACTTTTTTGAGTTGGTTATCTCATGGTATTTATCCATCAGTTGAAGGGTTAGGTTATCAAAAGACTTTGTTTTAAATACTTATTGAGGAAAAGAAACAAAAAGTGCACACCCTACAAAAAGGAGTCTTGTCTACCGGCATGTCTCTACAAATTACTATACTTTTAATATATAGTATATTATTTTTTTAAATGTGGAGGGGGCTCCAAGATAGTGGCAACCAACTCTTCTGAAGGGCAGAAGATCTGAAACTCCAAAACTGGTGAGTGGCTGGAAAATTGAAGCCAGAGCATCGACTTTGAGGCTTCTGGGGCTAGAGGGGACAATATGTAAGCTGGGAGGGGTTGGATCCAGCCCCCCCATCCCCTCTCTTACTCCCACCCGGTGGACATCTCTGGCAACTGAGAGTGGAAAACTGTAAGTTGCACCTTCACACTGGGATCACATAACTTCTGGTACTGGGCACCTCCTCACTCTGATGGCCAAAGAGGGTACCCAAATCTGAGAGTAGAAAACTGTGGACTCTCTGAGCTTACCACTTATGCCTGCAAATGAGTTCAGGGGCACTGTGTGCTTTGCACAACAGCCTACAACAGACTAAGTAACCCAATTAAAAAATGAGGTACGGAGCTAAACAGAGAATTCTCAATAGAGGACTATCTAATGGCAGAGAAACACTTAAATGTTCAATGTCCTTAGTTATCAGGGCAATGTAAATCAAAACAGCCCTGAGGTTCCACCTTACATCCATCAGAACGGCTAAGATCAAAAACTCAAGTGACAACACATGCTGGAGTGGATGTGGAGAAAGGGGAACTCTCCTTCATTGCTGGTGGGAATGTAAACTTGTACAACCACTTTGGAAATCAATCTAGCACTTTCTCTGAAAACTAGGAATAGTGCTTCCTCAAGATCCAGCTATACCACTCCTAGGCATATATCCAAGATATTCTCAACAATACAACATGTTTGTAGCAGCTCTATTTATAATAGCCAGAATCTGGAAACAACCCAGATGTCCCTCAATGGAGGAATGAATACACAAATTGTGGTACATTTAAACAATGGAATACTACTCAGCTATTAAAAACAAGGAAATCATTAAATTTGCAGGCAAATGGTAACTAGAAAAAATTTTATCTTGAGTGAGGTAACCCAGAAGAAAAAGACACACATGGTATACACTAAATCATAAGAGAGTTTTAGTCACATAATATAGGATAAACATACTAAAATCTATACTCCTAAATAAACTAAAGAACAAGGTAGACCCTAGTGAAGATGCTAAATCCTCATTCAGAAGAACAAAAGCAATAGACATTGGAAGCAGGAGAAGAGAGGAAACAGGACGGGAGCCTACCACAGAAGGCCTCTAGAAGACTCTACTGATGTAGGTATTAAAGCAGAGCCTGAGACTCATAGCCAAACTTTGGGCATAGTGCAGAATCTTATGAAAGAAGTGGGAGGCAGAAAGACCTGGAGGGAATAGTAGCTCCAAAAGGAGACCAATGGAGTCACAAAACTGAGCCCTGTGGGCCATGAAGTGAATGATAACACAACAAAGGACAATGCATGGAGAGGAACTAAAACCCTGGCTCAGATGCAGCCAATAGAATCAGTCCCCAAGTAGGGTCCGTAGTAAGGTATCAGGGACTTTCTCTGTCATGAACTCAGTAGCAGGCTCACTGATCACCTCCTCCTGTTGGGGTGCAGTCTTGCCAAGACACAGAGGAAGACAATGCATCTAATCCTGATGAGATCTGATAGGTTAAGGTCAAATAGAAGGGGAGGGTGGCCTCCCCTATCAGTAGAAGAGGGGAAGGGCATAGGAGGAGAGGAGGGAGGGAGAGTATGATTGGGAGAGGACTAGAGAGGGGGACACAGCCATGATAGAAATTGAATAAATTGCAATAAATGAAAATAATAAAAAGGTGAAAAGTTAACATTGAAAATATTGTATTTTACTGAGAGGGAAGTCTTCTCCAATCCAATGGGTCCCATCAGGACTGTCTGGATTCTCTTCCTCTGTGGACTGGCTAAGTCGTTTTACAGCAAGAAGTGATAAAGGAACAGGCCACCGATTTCATATTGGAGTCTGTCTCTTCTCCCCTTACTAGGTCGTCCACGTGGAGACTGAGCTTTTTTATGGGATATATCTGGTAGGGGTTCTAGGTCCTTTCTATGCATGGTCTTTGGTTGGTGCATCAGTCTCTGCAGGACCCCCTGGGCCCAGCTCTTTGGGCTTTCTTGGTCTCCTTGTGAGGCTCCTGTCCCATCTGGGTTCTTCTGTCGCCCCCCTTCTTTCATAAGACTCCTTGCTCTCTGCCCAAAGTTTGTCTCTTAGATCCCTTCCTGGGTAGAATCTTTTAGGAGAGCTCTGTGGTAGACACAGCTCTGATGTCTATCCTGTTTTCCCTTTTGGGAGGGTAGCACCGGGAAGAGGCAAAGGAGGGGGCTAAAAATGGGATACAAAGTGAATAAATTGTAAATAATTGTAATAATACTTTTAAAAAAGAATAAAATAAGGAACTTCCTGAAACAAAGATTGTATTCCTGAAACAGCAAAGTGCTACAATATTTTACAACAAGGGTAAGGAAACTTTGGGTCCAATCTCTCATACCAGAAGGAGAGAGAGAGAGAGAAAGAGAGAGAAAGAGAGAGAGATCATCCTCATTAATTATATGTTTACTCTGAAAGCCTGATTGTATAGAAAAAGCATAGTAAATATTTTATTTCAAAAAAAGAAAATAT
Organism: Psammomys obesus; assembly: GCF_907164565.1. Classification (NCBI taxonomy): domain Eukaryota; kingdom Metazoa; phylum Chordata; class Mammalia; order Rodentia; family Muridae; genus Psammomys; species Psammomys obesus. Next base: position 29,363,263 of record NW_026592890.1, on the reverse strand, counting down.
TGTATTTTAATGATTTCTTCAGTTTTAAGGTATTTAAGAACATTCTGTCATCTGTAAACTTACTCTATCATATGGTCCTTGTAAAAAATAACTATGTCTACAATTGTGCTAACCACAATATAAAGTCTCATCATCAATAAATTTATTTTCAGAAATATATATTTATTTTCAGAAATAAATTTGACTATGTTAAATTTCGTTTGTCTGTACTTTTAAAATAAGTTGAAAGATTATTCCTCTTTTGATATGGCTTTTTATATAGTTAATGGATCTTTTCAACAATTTTAGCAAACAGGATGCAAAACAGTGTCTTGGCCTCTAGTTACTATGACTATTATATGCAATGTTTCAAAATAATATCAGCAAGAATCACAAATAGGTGAACCTAAATATGTACATTTTATTAGATAATAAGCTACCCTTTAGTGCCATATCTTTAAAAACCTCTGTCCTGAGTTGCCTCACTCAGGATGATCTCTTCTAGTTCCATCCATTTGCCTGAAAATTTAATGATTTCCTTGTTTTTAATTGCTGAGTGGTATTCCATTGTGTAGATGTACCACAATTTCTGTATACATAACTCCGTTGAAGGACATCTAGGTTTTTTCCAGATTCTGGTTATCACAAATAAAGCTTCTATGAACATAATTGAGTAAATTTCTTTATTGAATGGTGGGGCGTCTTTTGGGTATATGTTCATGATTGGTATAGCTGGACCTTGAGGTAGTACTAGTCCCAATTTTCTAAACCCAGAAACAGAAAGACAGGCCTGGTATTCATTCACTAGTAAGTGGATGTTAGCAATATGAAATAAGACAGCCATCTACTGACCTAAAGAAGCTAAACACTAAGGAGGACCTTAGGGAGGATCCTTAAATCTCATCCAAATTGGCAACAGGATCAACACCAGAAGTGGTGGAAGAGAGGAAACAGGATGGGATTCTACTATAGAGGGCCCTTTGAAAACATTTACCCAACAGGTGATCAAAGCAGATGCTGAGACTCAGGGTCACACTTTGAGCAGAGTGCAGGAAGTCTTATGGAAGAAGAGAGAGGTGGGATTAGAAGAACATGGAGGAGGAAACAGGAGCCTCTCTAGGAGTCCAGCAAACCTAAAAGATTTGACTCCAGAAGTTCCTTCACAGACTGATGCACCAACTGAGGACCATGCATGGAGAGGAACTAGATCCCCTGCTCAGATGTGGCTGATTGGCAGCTCAGTCTCCATGTGGATCTCTGAGTGAGAGGAAGATAGGCTGCCTCTATGATGAACTCAGTTGACTGCTCTCTGATCATTAGTCGCTGATGATGTAGCTTGCCAGGACAAGGAAGTAGAAAATCCAAGCAGTCCTGATGAGACTTAACAAGCTATGGGCAGATGGCAATAGTAGAGAACTACCCCTTTCGGGAGACTAGGGGAAGGGATGAGGTGAAGAAGGAGGGAGGGTGGGACTGGGAGAATTGAGGGAAGAGGCTTCAATTGGGCTATACAATGAATAAACTATGAAGAAAAAAAATCTATCAATTAAAAAAAGAAAAAAAAAAAAACCTTTGTCTTTGGTACATCATTTTAAAACACAAAAGATTTTGCTACTTTGCATTCTCCATTTGAAAGTTTGCTTTCCAAAACAGGATCAGCAAAACACTATCCACTTTCTATCAATTTGTATTTTTAATTGAATCACCTAGTTTTACACCAGCACATTTCCACACAACTCAGAGTCTTGGATTAAAAATAGATTTGTGAAGTTTAGTGAAGAAGTTAAACCATTTATTGCCATGTGTGGTTCAGCTGAAATCATCGAAAGAAATGATTTTCAGGAGCTCACAAGTTCAACAGATAAATCTGAGTCCTCACAATCATTAAACATTTGTTTCATAAAAGCTAGATACCTAACAAAGTGCATGTGATGGAAATATTCAGGTCTCTTCTATCAGTGTTCCTTATCTTTGTAACAGCCCCATCCCTCACCTACTTGGAAGATGGCAGACCTCCAAGTGACAGATTATTCCAATAATTCTTCTGGCACTTTGCATATTTAATAAGAATGCTTTCTGATTTTTAGATTTAATTTTTCGTTTTGGGTACTTAGGTTATTGGTAACTGCCATAAAACTACTTTGACTGCTGATTTTTTTGTATGCTCTTATGTATGACAAAAACATGACTAGAGACTGGAATGAAATAGACTGATGCATCACACTGTCCTATGCTAGATAAAAATTTCAATAAAGACCAACAAAGTCATGCCATCATTAGTTGACATATAAATAGAAGTTGACTAACAGGCATCAAACAAAAATATCCATCGTTCATTTCTCTCTTATAAATCTGATTTAGAAAATTATGTAAATATCATAAATTACATATTTAGTCATACTCCTATTTGTATAAGGAAAAGAAACTGGCAAGAGTTTTAAAAATTAATATTGACCAATCATGGAGCTACACAAAAAATTATAATACCAGTTTTGTGAACCTTTCCAGTTTCTACTTTCTTCTAATAAATAGAAACTATTTTCTGCAGACATAAGTAACAAATGTTGAATTTCAATTTTTAGTAACTCTTTCATGCTGAAAATGCATTTCTGAAGCATTTCTACCTTCTTCCCCCTTTTTCTAAGATGGAGTGGCTATTGTAATTTTCTTTTTTTTTTAACTTTAGAAATACAAATAGAAGAGAATAAAGCCAAGTTTTATCATATTTTTTCCTTCCCTAACTACCTACAGGTCCTCTCCACCTCCCTCCCTACCTAATTTCTTGTTTTATCTATCTCATTAAGAAAATAAAAATTTATGGTTGTGAGCCTAGCCTTTAACGGCTGAGCCATCTCTCCAGCCACTTCTGATGAGAACTGATAGTCTAAGATCAGAAAGAAGGAGAGTAAGACCTCCCCTATCAGTGGACTTGGGGAGGAGCATGCATGCAGAAAGGGGGGGAGGCTGGAACCCGGAGGGGAAGAGGGAGGGGCTTATGGGGGGTACAAAATGAATAAAGTGTAATTAATAATAATAATAATAAATTAAAAAAAAGAAATTAAACATCAACAAAAGAAAAAAAAAGAAAAGAAAAATTACCTTCCAACTATATTAAAAAATTGTAAAAAAATAAAAAAGAAAGAAAAAGAAAAGGAATAGAAGAAAAGAAAAGAAAAAGAGTGGATGGTAGCTTTATACAGTCAGGCATCGAGGTTCCCTAAAAGAGCAGAGATTTAGATATGACGTGACTTGTCAATTTGTGCTTTAATGAGCTCTGTATTGAAGCCATCACCCTAAGAGCCACGGCCACATTTTCTTCATCACAACTGACAGTGAGTTGCTTTAACTAGATCCTTATTCATGTACTTATCTCTTTGTTTGCTTGTTTATTTTATTTTATTCACTTTGTATCCCCGGTGCAGATGCCTCCCTAGTCTCCTCCTCCCAGTTCCACTCTCCCTCCCCCTTTCCCCCCTATGCCCTGTCCCTTGTCACCTGATACAAGAGGACCTCCTCCCCTTCTATCTGACCCTAGCTTATCAGGTTTCATCAGTGCTGGCTGCATCATCTTGCTATGTGGCCTGGCAAGGCTGCATCCTCCAGAGGAGGTGATCAGAGAGCCTGTCACTGAGTTCATGTCAGAGACAGCCCCTGCTTCCCTTACTAGGGAATCCACTTGATCAGGGGGTCTAGGTCCACTCCATACATGGTCCTTGGGCCGGCTGCCCTGGGCCCAGGTTTTTTGGCTCTGTTGGTCTCCTTGTGGAGTTGCTGTCCCCTCCATGTCTTTCTATATCCCTCTTCCTTCATTTGTTTTTTTTTTTTCAACTATTTTCATAACAGCTTTATTTTTTTAAATTTTATTTTATTTTATTAATTACACTTTGTTTTTTAAAGAAGAATATAAAACATTAAACTATAGGTATATTCAAATAATACCTTTGTGATAGTCACTGTAGCTTTAATATATCTGGAGGCATTTCTGAGTCTGCATGTTTCCCATGCTTCCCATGCTTCCCAGTCTTCAACAATATAACCCAGACTCTTTCTGAGACTCTAATTACCCAATTCCCTGTTTTGTGCTATTACAAAATTCTAATTCAATATAGCTAATTCCTTTACAGTTAAGATATTTCTTTAGCTTTTGATTGATGCTGAATTTAAATGTAATTTTTTTGTTTAATTTTTTATTCAGCTTCCATTTGTTGCAATATGTAAAAGGGGAGGTTGGGAAAGACTGACTAGACTGATTATTTTGACACTGCATTGTTATTTCCTGATTGGGAGCTTTGGTTTGCTTGCTTTGAATAGCCTAGAACGAAGTTAAAATATTTACTTTCCATGCAGATCTATATAATTGGGCTTTTGGCTACTTTATTTGGTTCCTGAATTAACCAACCTTCTTCAACTCATCCCTTTTGACCACCTGCCACCAATAGTAGTTTGGCGAGAAAGAAGGTTAGAGGGAAAAGAGGACATAGACATCTTTGGACAACTTCCTGGTGATTAGGGGTATCAGGTTTCAAAGTGCAAACCAATCTTTGCCAACAGAATATCTCCAACCAGCAATCCAGCAAACATCAATCTGGCAATACAGCAAAAGCAGCAGCAGGAATCACCAGCAGGGGCATTAGCTAGAGGAGCAGCAGGGGGAGCAGTAGCCACCACAGACACTCAGAATTGCAAAAGTAAATTATCTGCAGCTGACAAAAACGCCACCCATCCTAGAGCATGCGACAACCAAATCATAGTTAGCTGTTGTGGACAATCAGAAGCAGCCCCATATCCCACACCTGAGATTAAAACAAAAACATATTCACATAACATAATTGAGTTTTTTAAGAAACCAAAATTCTCACTGCATATCTAAGCACACTTCTTACAATGGAAGCCTGCACTGACTTATTTCCTATGTATGTGGTAATAAGTCTCTGTGGTCTTCATAAGTGAAAGTAAAAGATGAAAATATAAGGATGCTAGTTTCTCAGAAACCTGATAGAAGACTGAATTTATGGATGTAACTAACATGAAACTTGATATTATTATTTTTTTCTTTTGTTTTAAAACAACTACCTGAGTTTATGCTGAATTGGAATGTGGAGGAAAACAGCTATCTATTCTCTGTAGGCTTAGTGCAGTAGATAGCTTGTTCTTACCCAACCTTTGTGTGTTTTATTCTATCATTATTAGAACTTTAGAAATAAACAAGAATATTTGAAATATTTCCTTAATTTATTAGTTCATCTTAACAGGATGAATTAACTGTTAGGGCAGAGTGCAGCAAATCTTATAAAAGAAGTAGGAGATAGAAAGACCTGGTGCTCCACAAGGAGAGCAACAGAACCAAGAAATCTGGGCCAGGGATATTTTCTGAGGTTGATACCCCAACCAAGGACCATGCATGGAGATAACCTAGAACACCTGCACAGATGTAGCCCATGGCATTTCAGTGTCGGAGTGGGTTTCCTAGTAAGGGGAACAGGGACTGTCTCTGACATGAACTCAGTGGTTGGCTCTTTGATCACTTTCCCCTGATGGAGGAGCAGCCTTACCAGGTCAGAGAGGAAGACAATGCAGCTATTCCTGATGAGATCTGAGAGGCTAGGGTCAGATAGAAGGAGAGGAGGATCTTCCCTATTAGAGGACACGGAGACGGGCATGGGAGGAGATGAGGGAGGGAAGGTGGGATTGGGTGGAAATGAGGGTGAGGGCTACAGCTGGGATGCAAAGTGAATAAACTGTAATTAATATAAAAATTAAAAAAAGTATTCACACACACAAAAAGAAAATATTGAAGGACAAAATATCAGTTCTTTGCTATCTTGTGCAAGTTCACTGCCACTTTTCTGTTGTTTTCTGATTTTCACTCTCAAAATATAGCACTTCTTCAGATTCACTCCTTAACAAATTTCTAAATAAAATAATTCCTAATATTTCTCAATTTTATTCCATCGAAAAATTCCATACCTTTTAGTGATTGGGAACTGAATTAACTCATGACGTTACAAGGTCAACTGTAAGCATTGCTCACATCAATATGATTAACTGTTTCATAAAAGCACTGTGCCATAAAAACACATTAACAACAAAGTTCACATTTATCCTCCTTTTTTCTACAAAGCTTTAAACTTAACCAATGGCTATAAAAACACTGCTAAAATATAAAGATTTGAAGCAGATATTTACAACTAAGCAAGAGGCTAATGCTTCCTTATTTACTAAGATGGGTGTGCATTAGTATTCTCAAAATTCTTCACTTTTTTTGTGTGAAATAAAGACTAGCTGGGGGAGGGGAAGGAACCTGAGTGATGTTATGTTTGGCATCTGCCTTTTCCATTCAAGAAAGTGTAATTTCCTCCTGAAAGGAAAAAGATTTCATGCCTGAGGCTGGGCATAAATCAGACTGAAATGCTATAGCAGAGACTATAATTTTATAAACTATCACGTTGTGGAAAATGGAGTTAAGCTGTAATCTATGGTGTAGTTACCATTCCCCTAAGGAATAATTGAGTAATGGCAACCAGCCCTAAAGAGAGCTGGGTGTTGTGATCTTTTGGCACCTCCAAAGAATGACTAGGGTACTTCAAGTAAATGATTTGGGGTTTCATAGCATCTTTTAGCTTGCAAATGTCAATACACAGGCTCGGCAAAGATACATACTTCTCTTTCACAACATGCACAGAATTTTAACCAACTTAAAAATGTGTTTTTCCTTGAATGTGACAGTTATCTTAACAATTTTGGAAACTACAGGGTGCCCCATAAGATAATTCAATATTGTTAAATGTAGATAATTACATTACATGTTTCTTATAAGAATTAATATTAATGAATGGGGCATGTTGGTAAAATTTTGCAGCATTTCAGAGATTTTGCCCAGTGCCTGCTGCCTTTCCACTGGAGGTATTTCACAAGGTCAGTAAGCATCTTCTTCATGAGCTGGCCAAGGGAAAAGAATAAGGACTCCTTTGGATTTCAGGACAATCAGTTTCTTAGTGCATTTAGGGTATTGTATTTTTTTTATCAGAGCAGTGGAGGTTAGTTTAATTGTGTTACCTATCTTAAATATGAAATTATCTTCATCCATCTTTTATCCATTTGTCCCTTGAAATTAGTTATATTATTACTATATTGAATTTAATATATTACTATGTTGAAATTATGTTATTAAAGTTTTGACAACCTAAGCACAGAATATAGAGTTTTAAAGATAGGTTTTAATGTTTTGAGCAAACCATACTACACTTTAGGAAATTATAATACAAAGTTTTAGCATGTTCATAATGCAGCAAATTTTAGATTTTAACTTTATACTTTTATTGCTTATTTTAAGAAACAAAATTATTTAGATAAAAATATTTTAATTATAATTAATTACTAATGATTATTAAACAACATAATATTATTAAGTATTAATTGTTACTGATTAAATACAAAGAAAATAAATATTAAGCACAAAGGAAATAGCTTAAACAGCATTAAAGATTATTTAAATCTTTATTGAAATTATATTATTCTATAATATTCAGTTAAGATAATCATTATATCTATCTCTCTTTTTTCCTCCCTATTCCATATATCTGTTGAATAAATTTGTAGAAGTGACAATATTTGATCAAAAGATAAATATTTATTATTATTATTATTATTATTATTATTATTATTATTATTAACAATTTATTCACTTTGTATCTTACTTGGAGCCCCCTCCTTCATCTCCTCCCAGTCCCACTCTCCCTCTCTCTTCCTTCCTATCTCTCTTCTCTAGTCCACTGCTAGGGGAGGTCCTCCTCCCCTCCTGTCTGACCCTAGCCTATCAGGTCCCATCAGAACTGCCTGGACCCTCTTCTTCTTAGGTTGGCTAGGACACTAAGGAGAAGTGAACAACGAGCAGGCAATGGTGTTCATATCAGAGACTGCCTCTTCTCCCATTACTAGAGAACACAAATGGAGGCTGAGCTGTCTATGGGATATATCTGGCCAAGGGGTCCATGTCCTTTCTATGCATGAACTTTGATTGATGCATCAGTCTCTGCAGTCCCCGCCTTGGCCTTGCTTTTGGCTTTGTTGGTCTTCAGAATAAAAGCATATTAAATTATTATAATTTTCTTATGTGTATACTCCGTGTTTCAGAATGGACTTGTGAATATTTTGTCATTCAATTTAAATGCACACACATTTGAATGTATATAAATATATTATGTGAAATATATATATTATATATTATATACATATATACTGGTAAAGATAGCTCTAACTGTCTCAAAATAAGTTATGGCTTATTACTGAACTAAAATACTTAATAAAATTTAGAATTTGATAATATTGCTTCTTATAAATTTATTACATATCTTTTGTATTGGTAACATTTTATAGATACATTATGTGAATTTAACTCATTAGTTGTGAAAGATGAATAAAATTTTCTAAAGATAAAAAAAAGTCTGGATTCTCACTGTTACAGTTTAGTATTGCAAATAATAAATCATTTATTCTTGTATTGAAATATAAGTCTCATATGTCTTTAAATATATGAAACAGCTCATAATATGTACATCATCAATGACCTCACAGAACTGTTAAAATAAAGTTAAATATTAACTAAATTCCAGCAAGTCTTGTAATAAATATTATTACACTATGATTGTCCAACTTTTTTTCATTTTTTAAATTATTTTTTTACACTTTATTTATTTTGTGTCCCCCCATAAGCCCCTCCCTCCTCCCTTCCTGATCCCACCCTTCCTCCCCCTTCTTCATGCATGCCCCTCCCTAAGTCCACTGATAGGGGAGGTCCTCCTCTCCTTCCTTCTGATCTTAGTCGATAAGATCTCATCAGGTGGTATGTTCTTATTCCTGAAGACATCAAGCACCGAAGTAACAGAAGCCAGAGCCCACTGACCTAGCAATGATTTGTATACTTCCTCTGAGGAGATTACCTTTCATGATACCAGTAAGTTGTAGTGGACAAAAAGGCCTTGTGCACACAGATAACCACTGGAGTGGCCAGGAAAATTACACATCTTACCTCTTCAATGGAATAAGGTGTGTAGCTGTTCTTCCTGGAATGTCAGGAGTGATGTAGTTTTTTGTTTTTTTTTTTTAACTTACTGACCTTTTCCTGTCTGATGAGACAGGATTTGTCCATATCTCCCAGAATTTACTTTTCCCAAACCATTTCTCCTAAGTATTGAGCATTGTTTTAGACCACAAAACCCATTCCTATGAGTGATGTCACTTATGCTTTAAGACAGCCTAAGTAATTTCTGTGTTATCTTAGGGAAAGAACAGTCCTGACACCACAGGTAATATGTTTACCACTCGCAAGCTCCTTGGACCTTAACAACAGTACCAATTCTTAGGAAAGAAGCCAGATATATTTTTTAAAGGCTCTCAATTCAGTTGTTAAGTTGTACATTTGGGACTGACTTATTGTTATCTGAATACTTTTTTTTTTCCTAGAGTATGTTTTGCTTAAATATGGCTAAAGTAAAATATCTGGGCCAGACTCTAAAAGTCTTGGTTCAGCATAGATTACAATAAAATCAGGTTGAGCCACTCTCATTCTTCCTTAACCCTGGTTGTCTTTCCCTGTCCGCTGTGAAGCTTGCAGGGGAATTCCCATAGCAAATGTCATGCAAGCCTCCAGAGGGAGGCAACCAACAGTCCTACTGACTATGATGGCTATGAACTACATCAATGGTTAGCATGTAATTATAACCCTAAGGTTGCAGGGGTAGCAACCAGGTGTACCTTGATGGTAATCCACAGCTCTGTGTACTTGGACTTAAGAGTCAACAAGAGGGACACCATAACTGGTTCTGAAATCCTAACTAAAAACTAAGTGCTAATGCAGTCATGTATATTAAGAGAGGGATGCCTAGGGCTGCTTGCCCCTGTATAGCTAGGTTCTGGAGATGCCATATTGCTCTGTTTTTTGTTGGTTGAGCTTTTACACTGACCTCTACCCATTGGGCTATCTTAGGTATTGGCTGTTAGTTTCTGTGCTTCCTGGAGTCCTGGGGTGGGGACAATCCCCTCGGCAGGAAGATGGTTTTTCCTGAAGGAAGCCTCCTCAGCTTTTTGGGTATGGTCAGTGAATGGCCGGTGTTTCTCAGGAGTTCCCACAGTCTACCTCAGGTGTATAGACCTGAGTGGTAACTGTGGTCACTGTTAACCGGCCAGGAGAAGTCCTGGAGACAACTGCCCTGTTACTGGGTTTCTTGCTCTGAATTTAGTGAGCTGCTGCTGCTGTTCTTACACGGTTTTCTAGGCACAGCCCTCTTGAGGAACCTGGGAGCCCTTCAGTCTGGTTAGTTTAGTTAAGAATAACTGGATGCAGTTATTCCAACTTGGAGCAGTATCTGGTGGCTGATCTCGGGGATACCTGGCCTCTGTAGGTCTGAGGTTGGAGCTCTGTGTCCCAGTATCCAAGTGGCAACCAGTGGCAGGTGAGCACAGCTCTCATGCTTGCAGCAGGAGGCTAGAGCCTGAAGCCTGAGGGAACCCAGAAACTTTTCCCGAGCTGGGTGTCCTGAGGTTAGACCTAATGTTTACCCCCTACTCCGGGGTTTTCTCCCAACATGGAAGCCCAGTCTGTGGGGTTTTGGTATCTACAGTTCCATCTGGGGTGGTTTGTAGGGCACAGAGGCAAAGGAGATTGGTGGCTAGAACCTGGCGCCTGGGTGTGTGTGTGTGTGTGGTGGGGGAGGTCAGCTAAGTGTTCTAAGTTCTGACCTGCTGTTTCCCTCACTGTGGGGTTTCCTCGTAATAGAGAAACCCAGTGCTCTGGGGCCCATAGTTCTGTCTGAGACAGTGAGTTAGGCATGCAGCAGGTCTCTGGGCTGGTGATTGAGCATCTCACTCTGGGCTGGCAGCTGAGTGCCTGCTGGACCCCCGGGCCTTTTTCAGGGATTGACAGGGATTGCTTCCTTCACATTGGGTTTTTCTCTCAACTGGAAATCCCAGTCTCCGGTGTTTTGGTGCCCGCAGTTCAGCCTGGGAAGGTGATCAGAGCAGGGAGGTGTGTAGCTATGGGCTGGTGACTGAGTGCCTACAGGGACCCCAAAACTCTTCCAGGTTTTAGCTGGGTAACCTGAACCAGATTGATTCCCACACCATGGCATTTCCTCTCACCTGGGAAACACAACTGCTGGTATTTTAGGGCATAGAGATTGGTATTTTGGTAGCTGTACAATCACTGCTGTCCTGCTCATCAGACAGAGTATCTTCTTGGTGCTGCCATCTTTGATTCCCTCATCTCCTCCCGATTCCACTCTTTCTCCTTTGTCTCCACCCACGCTCTTCCCCCTGTCCACTGATAGGGGAAGTCCTCCTCTCCTTCCATCTGATCCTAGTCTATAAGGTCTCATCAGGAGTGGCTGTATTGTCTTCTTCTATGGCCTGGCAAGGCTTCTCCCCCGCAAGGGCAGGTGATCAAAGAGTCAGCCACTGAGTTCATGTCAGAGACAGTCCCTGTTCCCCTTACTAGGGAGCTCACTTGGATACTGAGCTGCCATGGGCTACATCTGTGCAGAGGTTCTAGGTTATCATTTATGAAAAATACTGACTGTATAAAGACAAATCGAGGCTAATGCTATTACAAATGAATCATATATGTTGAGGCAAAGCAGAAAAGTACATCAAAGAATATCATGAAGAAGATACAGCAAGCTATGGTGGAAAATATTAGAATAATGGAAGATATGAGGCAAGAACATTAAAACTATGAGTGCAGATGCCTAAATATTGAATAAACTATATATTGAAGCTCCATCAGCAACAATGATAATGTGTATCCACAGAAACTTTTATTAATATAACAGCTGGGAAGAGGATTATCTGAATTTTTTGTGTCACTGTGTGATGTTTATATTGTCAATTAGACAGAATCTGGAATTACTTGAGAAGGGCATTTCAATGATGCATTGTCTTCAGTAAGTTGGTTTTGTAGGGATGTCTGTGGGGAATTATCTTGATGACATTAGTTGAGGCAAGAAGACCCATTCATTGGTGGTGGTACCATTCATAGGAAATAACATCCTGGGTTGTGTAAATACAAAAAGATGGCTCAACATTAGCATGCATGCATTTATTGCTGTGTTTTGAGTATGGTCATAACATGAACTGACACTTGAAGCTCCTATGACTTGATTTATCTGTCAAGACAAATATAGCCTTAAACTCTGAGCCAAAATAAACACATTTCTCTTTTGAATTTAATTTTTTTACATAGCTATTGTCAAATAAACAAACAAACAAACAAACAAACAAACTACAACACGTTGAAACAGAAAACTAATTCTGGGAGAGATAATGAATGTGGCCCAATACTCAGAGATGGATTTACTGACTGTTTAGGTAGATGAATGAAGATACCAGAGTATGCCATTATAATGATATATTTACTATAGAAGGAAAGGAAATAAGGACAATAAAAACAAATCTTTGTGAAAAGTCAAAATTAAAAAGCTGATTTTTTGTGAAAAAAAATGTTACTATCATTAAAAGCTAAAGGAAGAGGGTAGTAAACCACTTTTAATTTCTTAGGAAGACTAATGTGTTGAAAATATTAGGTAAACTCATTCACTGGGAGGATTGAAGAAAGGAATCTTGGTATTATTTAATTTTAATTTTTTGTATTAATTACATTACATTCACTTTGTATCCCAGCTGTAGCCCTCTCCCTCTTCCCTCCCAATCCCACTCACCCTCTATCATCTCCTCTCATGACCCTCTCCAATTCCACTGAGAGGGGAGGCCCTCTTCCCCATCCATCTGACCCTAGCCTATCAGATCTCATCAGGACTGGCTACAGTGTCTTCCTCTCTGGCCTGTCAAGGCTGGTCTCCAATCAGGAGGAGGTGATCAAAGAGCCAGTCACTGAGTTCATGTCAGAGACAATCCCTCTTCTCCTTACTGGGAAACCTACTAGATACTGAGCTGACATGGGCTACATATGAGCAGAGGTTGTAGGTTATATCCATGTATGGTCCTTGGTTGGAATATCAGTCTCAGAAAAGATCCCTTTGCCCAGATTTTTAGGTTCTGTTGCTCTCCTTACGGAGCTCCTGTCCCCTTCAAGTCTTTCTATCCCCCCCCCTTCTTTCATAAGATTCCCTGCACTCTGCCCAAAGTTTGGTTATGAGTCTCAGCATTTGCTTTGAATCTTGGTCTAAACATAGAAAACTAACTCAAATCATCCTCTTAAATTAAGACAGATTTCCAGATGGCCTTACAAACATTTCCCTTCAGTGTTCCTGGTGATTTACAGAATTGCCACAGAAAGTACTGGAAATGCAACATCTTGAGAAATGGAGGGGTTGTTGCAAACAACTTCTACCCTGCTCCCATTCCATTCAGGACAGGGTGACTAGCAGGGTTTTAGCCTATCAGCTTCAGTAGTCCCCACTGCCGAAAATCCGTATGGAGTAAAATGTCTTTAAAGTCTTCAGCCCAAGAGCAAGTAGGAACATGCAAAATTAAGACTCCTTTGCCCTGGCAGCTATCTTGAGGTTGGGAAGTCACCTTGAATTGTAGGTCCTATTGGTCTCCACGAATGTTAAAATAGAGTTGCTGATTTTATCCGTTTCAACTGTTTTCTCTCACTGTACTCCTGCATACCCAACAGTGTGTTGAAACCTGAGTAACTGCTGCTTCCTCTGAATTGCCATTTGGAGGATTATTTTCCTTATGATGACTAAAAATGGATCAAAAAAACTAGTTACATATTTTTTTCATAATAGTCAGCAATTCTGGAGTATTCACTAACCAAAGCATTGTAGAATTCTAGAGTAAAGATTATTGTAAAAGGGTGCTGAGTTACTTTTAGTAAATCAATTTACTCTTTATCTTGTTCAAGAAATGAAAACAGAGGTGAATTTGTTGCTAATAAAGAAGTTGTGTGTCTTCAGATGGGGTAGGCCATTTCTTCCCAAGGAATATTTTAATGATACCTGGAAGCTGATTTTCCAAAAATGAAATGAGATCTGACTGCATCACTGTTAAGAGCTTAACTGAAGTTGAATTTAAAGACTGCGATGGTGCTCATCATCTCTGCTTTGTGACATTGTCTATGAAACTAAGAAGAACAAATTTAAATATATTTATGGGGATGGAATTATGAGGAACGACAGGTCAGAAAGGTGTATCTAACTGGTAAATGAATGACTAGTAAAATATAATTTTGATGACTAGTAATAAGCACAGAATTGGAAGATAGGCAATTGGTTCCAGATTGCACAAATGAGTAAGAAAACAGTAGTACAGGCAGCTAAGACTTTCAAATTAAAACAATTAACATGTACAATTTTGAATGAGTAATATAAAATGCTAGGTTGAATGGACAGCGCCATTTCAAAGTTGATTATACAGGGAAAGATCACACTTATTAATTAATTTATGTGCCCATATCATTTTTGCTCCATGATGTCACTTTGACTTACTGTTAATACCGGTGTTTCTGGAAAAGATGAAGACTCCAGTTGTGGTGACATCAAGTTAGCCAAAAAAAAAAAAAAAAACTAAAACAAACAAACAAACAAAAAAAACCCAAAAACCATGGATACCTTGAATATTTGTTAACAATCCCTTGACATTTTTCATGTTACATTTTAGAGCTAACTATGTAGAGAAAGTTCAGTAGTCAATTTATTTTCCAAAACTTTTGATTAATTTCCTTACTTAGTCTTCTGGGGCAAGATGGCCAATTTCAGAATTCAAGATATGGCCAGTCTGAGACAATACGTTGATCTAGACACAGTAGTTTCACCATGATCCATCAACTTTGCCCTCTGCTGATATATAGACAAGCTACAGTTCATCCTAAAATATTTTAAAACAATAATTATTGGAAATATGAAAGTATAAATATGTCTTTGCTCCAGGATATGTTAAAGATGCCCTAGTAGGAAAATGTATGTTTTTTTAAAGGTGTGTATGTGTTTGTGCCTGTGAGTGTGTATATTTTCAATATATATGTGTATGAGTGTGAACATATATGTGTGAGTTAGTGTGTGAGAGTTAGTGTGTGTGTTTTCCCTAGAATGGCTATACAGTCTAAGAAAAGATGTTAGTAGTAGGTGCATGATGGGAAACTATAATTATTGTTGAATGTTGCTTTCTAATAACAGATGCTCGTTAAAGACAGGTTTGTGTTCCATTTTATCAACTAAGCTGGGTTAAAACAGTATTCCCTCTGAAATACTGTTAATTTTTGGTTATATATGTGATATGTTCCAGAAAAAAAAAACACAATTTGATTCAATACCTAGTCAAGAAAGCACATTCGTTGCGGAAAATCTCCTACTTTTAAATATAGAACTTACATTTATGAGTCAGGACTTTAGCTGTGTGTTTGCTTAAGTTTTCATTGCACCGGATTCATACTGGACCTGCTCCACTATCTTCCCTCATTCTTAAATATAAATTTGGCTTGAGGTATATCAATAGATTAAATATGCCACTGCTATACAAACAGAGGAAGATGAAACTTTATTGTCTATCAAGCTCATGATTCATTTCCCATACTAAATATACCTTAACATTGTCGGATTGTCTATCATTGTTTATCTATGCTGTTATTTCTGTTTCTTTGGAGACTTCTAAATAAAATAATATTCATTTCACCATAGTTCAAATAAGTGCTGATACATGTTTTTGGGTTTTTTTGTTATTTGTTTGTTTTATTATGTTTTGTTTTGTTTTAAGACAAAGTTTCTCTGTGTAGTCTTAACTGTCATGGGCTCTCTTTGTAGACCAGGCTGGCCTTGAAATCACAGACATCTGTCTGTCTCTGCCTCCCCAAGTTCTGGGATTACAGGTATGTGCTACTGCTCCTGGCTACACATGAAATATTTTTAAAACATGTTTTACAAAAATAATGGAAGTCAATACTTAATATTTCCAGAATTATTTTGACATCTGAAAAGAATAACCATGCAAAATTTAAGGATGAGATAACTAATTGGATAAAAGTGATTCCAATGAAACTCTAGGAATTTAGCCACAAATTTTCAGTTAACATTGGGTTAAGCTGATATATTTAGAGATGGATGATATTTAGCTATCTTTTAAAGGCCTGAATTAGTCTCTTAGGACCTGTCTACAACTTTGGTTTACAGAAGCTCTTTAGTATATAAAGTTATGCATATCTGCTTAGATCATTATTTGGAAGCTGGAGGTCTACAAATCTCATTTGCGTTAGAAGTTAGTTGCAAGGATTACAGAGATTTCAATTGTATAAACATTTTAATGTTGGAGAATATCACATGCAAGTAAATTTTGGGGCTTGTTTTGAACAGTAAGAATTCTGGGTGACACTGAATTGAATCCTATGCCATCATTTTTAGGTTCGAAAACTTGTGCTTCCATTTCTTTTTTTTAACATTTTCATTACATTTTTTTCCATTTTTTTAAACTTTTATTAATTACATTTTATTCATTTTGTATCCCCCCATAAGCCCCTCCCTCCTCCTCTCCCGGTCCCACCCTACCCCCCTTTCTGCATGCATGCCCCTCCCCAAGTCCACTGATAGGGGAGGTCCTCCTCTCCTTCTTTCTGATCTTACTCTATCAGTTCTCATCAGAAGTGGCTGCATTGTCAGGGTTCTAGGTTATCTCCATGGATAGTCCTTAGTTGGAGTATGAGTCTCTGGAAAGTTCCCTGTGTTCAAATTTTCTTGTTCTGTTGCTCTCCTTGTGGAGTTCCTGTCCTCTCCAGCCCTTACTATTTCCCACTTCTTACATAAAATTCCATTCACTCTATCCAACAGTTGGCCATCAAGCTCAGCATCTGCTTTGACAGTCTGCACGGCAGAAGCTTTCAGATGCCCTCTGTGGCAGGTTCCGAGGTTGTTTCCTGGTTTCTTCTTCTGGCTTTCAGAGGCTCTCTGTAGCAGGTTCCTAGGTTGTTTCCTGTTTTCTTTTTCTTCTGATGTCCATCCTCTTTGCCTTTCAGGATGGGGATTGAGCATTTTTAGTTAGGGTCCTCTCTTTTGCTCAGACAACTAGGAATAGTGCTTCCTCAAGATCCAGCCATACCACTCCTAGGCATATACCCAAAAGAGGCTCAAGTACACAAAAAGGACATTTGCTCAACCATGTTTGTAGCAGCTTTATTTGTAATAGCCAGAAGCTAGAAACAGCCCAGATACCCCTCAAATGAAGAATGGATGCAGAAACTGTGGTACATCTATACAATGGAGTATTACTCAGCAATGAAAAATAAGGAAATCATGAAATTTGCAGGTAAATGGTGGGACCTGGAAAGGATCATCCTGAGTGAGTTGTCCCAGAAGCAAAAAGACACATACAGTATATACTCACTCATATAAACATACAACATAGAATAAACCCACTAAAATCTGTACATCTAAACAAACTAAGCAAAAGCGAGGACCCTAACTAAAAGTGCTTCCATTTCTTTATTCATCTTACCTATGCTCTCATACCTAAACTCTTGCTTTCTTTTTTCTTTTATTATCAACATCATTTTTTACTATCTATTCACTCTGCATGCCAGCTGCAGCACCTTTCCTCACCAACCCCCACCATCTCTTCCCTAGTCCACTGACATGGGAGGTCCTCTTCCCCTATTGTCTGACCCTTGCCTGTCAGGTCTCATCAGGACTGTCTGGATCCTCTTTCTCTGTGGCCTAATAAGGCCACCTAGCCAGCAGAAGGTAATCAAAGAGGAGAGAACCAAGATTATGCCAGTGATTGCCCCTCCTCCCCTTACTAGGGAACCAACATGGAGACTGAGCTGCCCACAAGCTATATCTGAGCAGGGGTTTTAGGTTCTCTCCCTGAACTCTTTTTTGAGAACTCCCTTGGGATCATAGACTTTCAATTTTATTGGTTGTTCAGACTGTGGCTTCATAATATTAAGCTTTCTCCAGTATTTTGAAGTGGAAGTTATTAGTTTCTTTGAAGACTCAGTTGAGTCCTGTGATCTTTTGCTAGAAGATGTATTGCGAGAGGGCCTGAGATGTTTTGCTGAAGAATGGCTTATGTGATGCTTTGTTGTGAGCTCTCTCATGGGAGTACTATGACCTAGGCCAGATGAGAACATCTGTGGATAAACTCATGAAAGGAGATATACAGAAGCCCAGGAACAGTGAGACACTTTTTGAATCAGTATCACTGTGCTGATCTTCATGCTTTGACACTTGCCTTCAAAGAGAGAAGTCTTCCAGAGAACTCTTAGTGCAATCTAACTGAGTCTTGCAGCTTTTGCTGATTTGTCTTCATCTTTTGAAACATGCTGATTCATATTCCTGCTTGGTGTTGGTCTTAGGACTGGACTGCTGGTATCCAGACAATAAAGAATGAATTCATCCCAAAGAACTACTTCTAAAAAGGTTTACAATCCCTTTTACCTAATAACCTTTTTCTCCTCTACCTCTAGTCAGTGGGTGGAAAGGAGGTAGAAGCATTTTGGAACCCTAAAGAAAGTAGGTTTGGTGAAAAATCTAAGCCTACAGGTGGCACCTAGCCATGGCTTAGGCACGATGGCTAACTTAATTTCTAATATAGTGGAAGAATTGTCAGGTTTTCATGGGTTGGCAATTTTGTTTAAGGAAGTTGGCAAAAAAAAGCAACGAATGCTGCTGGATTTCTCCTCTCTTGCTCCCAGAGGGGGTGTCTGTTCTGTTTTGTAGTCTTCATATATTTCATTTTGAAAATATTTTGAGGGAAAAGCTAAAAACTCATAAGGTTTCCTCAATTCTCCAGTGTTAGAAAGGATTGCAGAGTTGGCTATGCACCTAGAGAGTTTGCAAATAGAGGTTGATATGTCTGGAAAGGAAAAGAAGCCAGTTGGAGGAGAACAAGGACTCAGGTTTTAAATGGATTAAATGTATGGAACCAGAAGAACAAACAGGGAAGTTGAGACCCTATGTGACTAACATATTAATAAATTTATGTGGAAGAGAACTTTTACCATAATGGGGTAAACAAATTAATATTTCTGCAATGCCAGGGACAGAAAACGAGGAAATTGAGGATGGTCAATGCTCCAGGAAAAAGTACTTATATGGGTGATCAAAAACAAGCATAAGCTTTGTCCATTGTCTTAATACAGGACATCACAGGAATTGAGTTTCCAAATTTGTAATAGGGCCCACTGCTGAAATACTAACAGCCTTGCCCCTGAAATAGTTATCAAGCAGAACTGTGTGGTAACAAATAACATAACAAACAGAACATAACAAAAGAAAAAAATACAGGCACTTAAACAACTGGTACAAGAGGAGATGGAGGCTCAGCATAAAAAAAGAAAAGAGTCTACCAGCCGATGGAATTCCCCTGTGTTTGTTGTAAAAAATAAATCATGAAAATGGAAGGTGATAACAGATTTCAGAGCAGTCAATAGATTAATAAAAGCAATGGGTCCTTTACAGCCTGGACTTTCTTTACTTTCTTTGTTACCTAGAACATGAGTTATAGTAATGATTGACTTGAAATACTGCTTTTTCAAAATATTATTGAAGGAGCAAGATAGGGAAAGGTTTGCTTTCTCTGTACTTAATCTGATCAATAGTGGTCCAATAAAAAGAATCCACTGGATGATACTTCCACAGGGAATGTTAAATAATCCAACTTTATCTCAGTATTTTGTGCGACAGCCATTAGAAATAATTCATAGGATATTTCCACAATCATTACATAGATGATATTCTGTTGGTCAATTCTGAATCAGGTACTTTAGTGAAAATGTTTAAGGAGACACAAAGAATCCTGCCATATTGGGAGTTACAGATTGCTCCAGAAAAAAGTACAAAGAGGAGAGATTCGCTTAGTTATTTGGGTTATAAAATCAGTCAGGAAAAATTGGATCACAAATAAAGCTGCTATAAACATGGTTGAGCAAATGTTCTTATTGTGTACTTGAAACTTTTTTGGGTATATTCCTAGGGGTGGTATAGCTGGATCTTGAGGAAGCGCTATTCCTAGTTGTCTGAGAAAGCACCAGATTGGTTTCCAGAGTGGTTGTACAAGTTTACATTCCCACCAGCAGTGGAGGAGGGTTCCCCTTTCTCCACAGCCTCTCAGCATGTGTTGTCACTCTAATTTTTAATTTTGGCCATTCTCAGGGTCGTTTTGATTTGCATTTCTCTTACGGCTAATCACGTTGAGCATTTCTTTAAGTGTTTCTCTGCCATTCTATATTCCTCTACAGAGAATTCTCTGTTTAGCTCTGTTCCCCATTTTTTAATTGGATTACTTGGTTTGCTGCTTTTCAACTTCTTTAATTCTTTATATATACTGAATATTAGCCCTCTGTCAGAAAAAGGGTTGGTGAAGATTCTTTCCTAATCTGTAGGCAGTTGTTTTGTTTTGAGCTGGAAACAGTCCATATGCCCCTCAACTGAAGAATGGATGCACAAATTGTGGTACATCTACACAATGGAATATTATTCAGCAATGAAAAATAAGGAAATCATGAAATTTGCTGCTAAATGGTCGGACCTGGAAAGGATCATCCTGAGTGAGCTGTCTCAGAAGCAGAAAGACACACACAATATATACTCACTCAAATAGACATGTAATATAGGATAAACCTACTAAAATCTGTACATCTAAAGAAACTAATCAAGAGAGATGACTCTGACTAAAATGCTCAATCCCCATCCTGAAAGGTGAAGAGGAAGGGCATCAGAATAAGAAGAAAACAGGAAACAAGCTAGAAACCTGCCATGGAAAGACTCTGAAAGGCTCTGCCCTGCAGACCATAATGGCAGATGCTGAGATTTATGGACAACTGTTGGACAGTGTGCATGGAGTCTTACATAAGAAGTGGAAAGTAATAAGATCTGGAGAGGACAGGAACTCCATAAGGAGAGCAACAGAACCAGAAATTTGAACACAGGGGTCTTCCCAGAGACTCATACTCCAACCAAGTACCATGCATGGAGATAACTTAGAACCCCTGCACAGATGTAGCCCATGGCAGTTTAGTGTCCAAGTGGGTTCCATAGTAATGGGAAGAGGTGACTGCCTGTGACATAATCTGATTGGCCTGCTCTCTGATCACCTCCCCCTAATGGGGAAGCAGCCTTACCAGTCCACAGAAGATCACAATGAAGCCACTCCTGATGAAATCTGATAGACTAAGATCAGAAAGAAGGAGAGGAGGACCTCCCCTATCAGGAGACTTGGGGAGGGGCATGTGTGATGAAGGGGGTGGGAGGGTGGGATAAGGAGGGGAGGAAGAAGGGGCTTATGGGGATACAATGTGAATAAAGTGTAATTAATAAAAATTTTAAAAAAAATAAAAAAATTCGATCACAAAAGGTACAGAGCTGTAGAGACCAATTGCAAACTCTTAATTATTTTCAAAAATTAGTGGGAGATATTAACTTGCAGAGGCTGCAATTGGATTGAGTATGTATGAGTTAAGTAATTTGTTTAATACACTACAAAGAGATTAAAACATAAACAGTCCAAGATGCCTAACAGCTGAAGCAGAAAAATAGTTAACACTTGTAGATCAAAGAGTGCAAGATGTATATGCAGGTCGAATTAATTGTAAACTTGACTGTATTTTCCCTTCACCTCATTCTTTTACTGTGCTCATTATGCAATGGAATGATAGTATTATGGAATGGAATTTCTTAGCACATAAAGTAAAAAAAAAAATGGAGAAATATACAGAAAAGATTTCTGAATTAATTATAAAAGGTAGATTTGGACTATGTCAATTGTCAGGAGCAGACTCAGCTGAAATTGTGGTACCTTTTACTATTGCTGAGATCATGTCATTGTAGGTGATCATTGACAAAGAGATTGGCAAAGAGACTGTAGTAACTACTTGGAAGATACTAATAATAAATATCCTAAAAGCAAATATGTTCAATTTATGAAAAGACCTAATTGGATTCTTCTACACATTATAAAGAAAATACCAATTCTATACTGATGCAACACCAATATTCTATACTGAAGCAAACAAGATGGGGAATGCATGTTATAAGTCAGACAAATAAGCAAGGTGATAATAAGTCCATACACCTCAGTTAAAAAATCAGAACTGTATACAGTCCTTATGGTATGATCAGATTTTTCTGAATCTCTTAATATAATTAGTGATTCTTTATATGCAGAAATAGTTGTGTTGCATGTAGAGACTGGTGAATTTGTTCCTGATAACTCAGAATGAACCTTGTTATTTATGCGATTACAACAGACCATCAAAAGTAGAAACTATCCACTATATAGTACTCATGTTCAGTCTCATAGGGGTTTGCCAGGTCTGCTGGCACAAGGAATTGAAAAAATTGACCAAGTACTAATAGGGAATGTGATAGAAGCCTCCAAATTTTATGAGCAACATCATGTTAATGGCAAAGGGCAAAAGAAAAAAAAAATTCTACCACTTGATAACACGCCAAAGAAACAATTAATAAAAAGTCCTACATGGGGGCGGGGCAAGATGGCGGTGCCCGGAGGACTCTCATTCTGAGCAGCAGCAGCAGGATCAGCACAGTGACCAGCAATCAGAACTCCCAGCCATAAAGCATAGTCATTGTGTTCTCAGGTGAGAGGATACCCCACAGTGGGGGATTCAATCAGCTTTTAACTCACCCGGCTAAACCGCGGAAGAGATCCCGATTCCTCCAGCCCCAGCCCCAGACCAGAGCCACAAGCCAGTGTCTCTGGTCATGGTCCCAGACTGAACCCTGTACACCACACTATCAGAGACTGGAATTTTCAGTTGAGAGATAACCCCACGGTACAGGAAAGGATTGGGACAGACCTTAGGTCACCCAGACATCCCCTGGAAAAGACTCGGGTTCCACGGGCACCCCAGGAGCCAACCTGGAGCCAGAGCCGGGGATCCAGGCTCCAGCACAGAGCCCTGCCTGCCTGTGCGCCTGATTCGCCACCTAAGATAGAACTGTGGGCACCAGGGCACCAGCGAATGAGTTTCACTGTCCGGTGCAGGTACAAACACACAGGGAGGGAAACGGCTGGTCTGATCTCATAGCACTCAGCCGACACCCCCACCCTGAAAAGGTCTCAGGAAAATTACCCGGTTTAGGCAGACACCCAGGCTCCCAAAGGCTGGAAAGGCAGTTTCTGCATGCCAGACAGCTGACGGAGACTGAGCCGCCATCACTCAGCTGTGCTCCAGACACAGGCAGTTTCTGTGGCCAGCCAGCTGGCGGAGACTGAACAGTGCACACCAGGGCAAAAAAAGAGACTGGAGTCCCTGTCTCCAGAGAATCCACAGGGAAGGAAGGAAACTGTACTGACTTAAATCACCCAATCCTTCCCTGGAAAAAGTCTAGCAAAGACTGGCGGGGCTGAGCCGCCATCACTCAGCTGGGCTCCAGACACAGGCACAAACAGTTGCTGCGCGCCAGATGTCCAAATGGGTCACAGCAGATGATCATTAAATTTACAGCAAGAAACACAGAAACAGGGCAGCTGTCCTCAGGACTTCCCTGGGTGAGAGGAGAACCCTCTCCACTAACAAAGACCACAGTTACCACTCAGGTCTCTATCCCTGAGGTGAGCAGCAGCAACTCCTGTAAAAAAGCCAGCCATCCAGGGACTATACCCAAAAAGCTGAGAAGACATCCTTCAGGAAAAACCAGCTTTCTGCAAAGGGGATTCTTTCCACCACAGGATCCCCAGGAACCACCAGAAAATAACCCCAAACACCTAAGATAGCACAATGGGTAGAGGCCAGCGTAAAAGCTCAAGCAACAAAAGACAGAGCAATATGGCATCTCCAGAACCCAGTTACCCAGAGGCAAGTAGCCCTGGACACCCCAGCATAACTGAAATCCAAGAAGATGACCTAACAACTATGCTCATGCAGATGATAACAGAGGAAACAAATAAGATATGTAAAGACATAGAGGAAGATAAACTCAAACAGAATATTGCCATCCGTAAGAAATAGAGGAAGCTGCAGCCAAACAGTTTATGGCCTTTAGAAAGGAAATGCTTAAAGCACTGAATGAAATAAAAGAAACAGAGTTGAAGGAACTAAAAGAAAAATAGGAAAGAACAATCAGACAGGTGAAGGAAGTAAACAAAACAACTCAAGACCTGAAGATGGAATTGGAAAAATTAAAGAAAACACAAATGGAGGAAATCATGGAGAGGAAGAATCTAGGGAAGAAAACAGGAACTACAGAGGTAAGCATAACCAACAGACTACAAGAGTTGGAAGAAAGAATCTCAGGTGTAGAAGATACAATGGAAGAAATCGATGTATCTGTCAAAGAAAATGTTAAATCCAAAAAATTCCTGACACAGACCTTCCAAGAAATCCAAGACAATATGAAAAGACAAAACCTAAGAATAATAGGTATAGAGGAAAAAGAAGACTCCCTTCTCCAAGGCCCAGAAAATATTTTCAACAAAATCATTGAAGAAAATTTCCCCAAGTTAAAGGAGAGGCCAAAGAGAATACATGAGGCCTACAGAACATTCAACAAATTTGACCAGAAAAGAAAATCCTCCTGCCACATAATAATAAAAAAAATAAGTATACAGAACAAAGAAAAAATACTAAAAGCTGCAAGGGAAAAAGGCCAAGTAACATATAATGGCAAACCCATTAGAATCACACCTGACTTTTCAACAGAGACTATGAAAGCCAGAAGGGCCTGGACGGATATCATGCAGACCCTAAGAGAACACAGATGTCAGCCCAGGCTACTATACCCCGCAAAACTCTCAATCCTCATAGACAGAGAAAACAAGATATTCAATGACAAAAACAAATTTCAACAATACCTACAAACAAATCCAGCATTACAGAAGACACTGGAAGGGAAAATACAACCCCCAAAAATCAGCTTCTTTCAAGAAAACACAGGAAATAATTAACCTTACTACAGTAAAACAAAAAGCAACGAAGCACACAACCTGATGACCACAGCCAAGATCAAAATCAAGGGATCTAACAGCCACTGTTCATTAATCTCTCTCAACATCAATGGACTCAACTCTCCAATAAAAAGACACAGATTAACAGAATGGATACGTAAACAAAATCCAGCAATCTGTTGCATACAAGAAACACACCTAAGACACAAAGATAGACATTACCTGAGGGTAAAGGGTTGGAAGATGACTTTCCAAGCAAACAGACCCAAGAAGCAAGCAAGAGTAGCCATTCTAATATCTGATAAAATAGACTTTCAACCAAAATTAATAAAAAGAGATGGGGAAGGACACTTCATACTCATCAAAGGAAAATTCCACCAGGAAGACATCACAATCCTGAACATCTATGCCCCAAATACAAGAGCACCCACATTTGTTAAAGAAACATTGATACAATTTAAACCACACACAGATCCCCACATTAATAGTGGGAGACTTCAACACCCCACTCTCAACAAAGGACAGGTCAACAAAACAGAAATTAAACAAAGAAACAATGTCTCTGACAGAGGTCATGAATCAAATGGACCTAATAGACATTATAGAACTTTACACCCAAACACAAAAGAATTTACCTTCTTTTCAGCACCTCATGGAACCTTCTCCAAAATAGACCATATAGTTGGTCACAAAGCAAGCCTCAACAGATACAAGAAGATTGAATTAATCCCTTGTATCTTGTCTGATCACCATGGAATAAAACTGGACCTCAACAATAACAGAAATAGCAAAAAGCCTACACACACATGGAAACTGAACAACTTGTTACTAAATGACAGCTGGGTCAGGGAAGAAATAAAGAAATAAATTAAAGTCTTTCAAGAAATCAATGAAAATGAAGACACAACATACCCAAACTTGTGGGACACAATGAAAGCAGTGCTAAGAGGAAAGTTCATAGCACTAAGTGCCTTCAAGAAGAAATTCGAGACAGCTCATTCAAGCAACTTAATGGCCAAATTAAAAACTCTAGAAAAAGAAGAAGCAGGCACACCAAAAAGGAGTAGACTGCTGGAAATAATCAAACTCAGTGCTGAAATCAATCAATTGGAAACAAATAAAACAATTCAAAGAATCAATGAAACCAAGAGCTGGTTCTTTGAGAAATTCAACAAGATCGACAAACCCTTAGCCAAGCTAACTAAAAGGCAGAGAGACACCACCCAAATCAACAAAATCAGAAATGAAAAGGGGGACATAACTACAGACACTGAGGAAATCCAATAATCTTTAGGACTTACTTCAAAAGTCTATATGCCACAAAATTAGAAAATCTAAATGAAATAGACAATTTTCTTGATCTATTTGACTTACCAAAGCTGAATCAGGACCAGGTAAATCAACTAAATAGTCCTATATCCCCCAAAGAAATAGAAGCGGTCATCAAAAATCTCCCATCCCCAAAAAAAGTCCAGGACCAGATGGCTTCAGCGCAGAATTCTACCAGACCTTCAAAGAAGAGCTAACTCCAATTCTCTTCAAACTATTCCACAAAACAGAAACAGAAGGAACACTACCAAACTCATTCTATGAAGCCACAGTCACCTTGGTACCTAAACCTCACAAAGACTCAACAAAGAGAATTTCAGGCCAATCTCCCGTAAGAACATTGATGCAAAAATACTTAACAAAATACTTGCAAACCGAATCCAAGAACACATCAAAGATATTATCCACTATGACCAAGTAGGCTTCATCCCAGGTTTGCAGGGGTGGTTCAATATATGGAAATTCACCAATGTGTTCCACCATATTAACAAACTGAAAGAAAAAAAACACATGTTAAACTCCCTAGATGCTGGAAAATCATTTGAAAAATACAACATCCATTCATGTTTAAAGTATTGGAGAGATCAGGGATACAAGGCACATATCTAAACATAGTAAAAGCGATATACAGCAAGCCTATAGCCAACATCAAACTAAATGGAGAGAAACTTAAAGCAATCCCACTAAAATCAGGGACAAGACAAGGCTGCCCACTCTAGCCACATCTCTTCAACATAGTGCTGGAAGTCCTTGCTAGAGCAATAAGACAGTTGAAGGAGATCAAAGGGATACAGATTGGAAAAGAAGAAGTCAAATTATCACTATTGGCAGATGATATGATAGTATACATGAGTGACCCCAAAAACTCTACCAGGGAACTCCTACAGTTGATAAACACCTTCAGCAAAGTACCCGGATACAAAATTAACTCAAAAAAAAAAAATCAGTAGCACTCCTGTATACAAAAGACAAAAGGGCTGAGAAAGAAATGAGGGAAACAATACCCTTCACAATAGCCACAAATGACATAAAGTACCTTGGTGTGAACCTAACCAAGCAAGTCAAAGACTTGTATTAAAAATTTTTCAAGTCTCTGAAGAAAGAATTAGAAGAAGATATGAGAAGATGGAAAGATCTCCCATGCTCATGGTTTGGCAGGATTAACAAAGTAAAAATGGCCATCTTACCAAAAGCAATCTACAGATTTAATGCAATTCCCATCAAATTGCCAACACAATTCTTTACAGACCTGGAAAGAAAAATTCTCAACTTCGTATGGAATAACAAGAAACCGAGAATTGCTAAAACAATCCTCTACAATAAAAGATCTTCTGGAGGTATCTCCATCCTTGATCTCAAGCTGTACTATAGAGCAACAGTTATAAAAACTGCATGGTACTGGCATAGAAACAGAATGGTGGATCAATGGAATCGAACAGAAGACCCAGAAATAAACCCACACACTTATGGACACCTGATTTTTTACAAAGGTGCCAAAACCATACAATGGAAAAAAGATAGCATCTTCAAAAAATGGTGCTAGTCTAACTGGATGTCTACATGTAGAAAAATGAAAATAGATCCATACTTATCACCCTGCACAAAACTGAAGTCCAAGTGGATCAAAAACCTCAACATAAAACCAGACACATTAAATCGGCTAGAAAAAAAAGTGGAGAATACCCTAGAACTCATTGGTACAGGAGAGAACTTCCTGAACAGAACACCAACAGCACAGGCTCTGAGAGCAACAATCAAGAAATGGGACCTCCTGAACTGAAAAACTTCTCTAAAGCAAAGGATACAGTCATCAAAACAAAGCAACTGCCTACAGATTGGGAAAGAATCTTCACCCACCCTTTATCTGACAGAGGACTCATATCCAGTCTATATAAAGAACTAAAGATGCTGAAAAGCAGCAAACCAAGTAATCCACTTAAAAAAAGGGGAACAGAGCTAAACAGAGAACTCTCTGTAGAGGAATATCGAATGGCAGAGAAGCACTTAAAGAAATGCTCAACCTCATTAGCCGTTAGGGAAATGCAAATCAAAACAACCCTGAGATTTCACCTTACACCCATCAGAATGGCCAAGATGAAAAACCCAAGTGACAACGCATGCTGGAGAGGTTGTGGAGAAAGGGGAAGCCTCCTCCACTGCTGGTGGGAATGTAAACTGGTTCAACCACTCTGGAAATCAATCTGGTGCTTTCTCAGACAACTAGGAATAGCGCTTCCTCAAGATCCAGCCATACCACTCCTAGGCATATATTCAAAAGAGGCTCAAGTCCACAAAAAGGACATTTGCTCAACCATGTTTGTAGCTGCTTTATTTGTAATAGCCAGAAGCTAGAAACAGCCCAGATGTCCCTCAACTGAAGAATGGATGGAGAAATTGTGGTACATCTATACAATGGAGTATTACTCAGCAATGAAAAATAAGGAAATCATGAAATTTGCAGGTAAATGGTGGGACCTGGAAAGGATCATCTTGAGTGAGTTGTCCCAGAAGCAAAAAGACACACACGGTATATACTCACTCATATAAACATACAACATAGGATAAACCCACTAAAATCGGTACATATAAACAAACTAAGCAAAAGAGAGGACCCCTACTAAAATGCTCAATCCCCAAGAGGATGGACATCAGAAGAAGAAGAAAACAGGAAACAACCTAGGAACCTGCTACAGAGGGCCTCTGAACGCCAGAAGAAGAAAACAGGAAACAACCTAGGAACCTGCTACAGAAGGCCTCTGAAAGCCAGAAGAAAACAGGAAACAACCTAGGAACCTGCCACAGAGGGCATCTGAAAACCTCTGCCCTGCAGACTATCAAATCAGATGCTGAGCCTGATGGCCAACTGGCGGGCAGAGTGAATGGAATTTTATGTAAAAAGTGGGAAATAGCAGGAGCTGTAGAGGACAGGAACTCCACAAGGAGAGCAACAGAACAAGAAAATCTGAACACAGGGAACTTCCCAAAGACTCATACTCCAACCAAGGACTATTCATGGAGATAACCTAGAACCCCTGCACAGATGTAGCCCATGGCAGTTTAGTGTCCAAGGGGCTTACATAGTGATGGGAAGAGGGACTGCCTCTGACATAAACTGATTGGCCTGCTCTTTGATCACCTCCTTCTGAGGGGGGAGCAGCCTTACCAGACCACAGTAGAAGACAATGCACCATTCCTGATGTGATCTGATAGACTAAGATCAGAAGGAAGGAGAGGAGGACCTCTCCTATCAGTGGATGTGGGGAGGAGCATGCATGAAGAAAGGGGAGGTAGGGTGGGATCGGGAGGGAAGGAGGGAGGGGCTTATGGGGGGATACAAAATGAATACAGTATAATTAATAATAATAAAAAAGTCCTACATGTTTTCTCTATAACCAAATTCCATTACATGCTGGTAATACCTCTAGGTGTCCCAAACAAAATTAAATCTGGCAGATGGATATTTTTCATTTTGTAGAAATTGGAAAGCAGAGATATATACACTATGTCATTGACACACATTCAGAGTTTCAGTGGGAAACTGCTTTATGTTATGAAAATGTTGATTGTGTAAATACACACTTATTAGAAATAATGACAATTGTGTGTATACCTGAAAAAAATAAGACTTGTAATTCTTCCACATAAGTATCCAATAACATGAAACAATTCTGTACATACTACAATATAAAGCAACTTACAGGTATTCCACATAATCCTACAGGACAAGCAATTGTAGAAAGAGCTAATCATACCTTAAAAGGGATGCTTATTAAACAGAAAGAAAGATTTAAAAACCCAGGGATACACTAAATAATACTTTGTTAGCTCTATATTTTCTTAATGTCAGTGAAAAGGGAAGAACAGCAGTTGAGAGACATAGGTTTATAGAAAAAAAAATGAAGAACTAGGTCAACCAATATGGTATGAGGATGTGTTGACCTAAGAATGGAAATCTGCAATAATTTTGAGATGGGGACATGGTTATGCTTATTTATCTACTTAGACTGACAAAGTATGGTTACCAAAATAGCTTATAAGATGAGATCTGATCAGGGAAAACTTCTTATCACCTGAGACATGAATGTCTTCACAAAGCAAATAGTACAGGTGATTTAGTCTCACAGGCTGCCTCACTTACTGAGTTTTCCAAATTTTGCATGTAAATTATCGCAAAAGGGCTATCCGAAAGGACATACAACACACAGACTGTACAGACAACACAGAGATTCGACAGACAACTCAGAGACTGGACAGACAGCACAGATAATGGAAAGGAAAATATACAGCTAGCTTTCCAATATCCCAAATTTTCATAGGGCACCCAAAAGATATCTTTGCCTACATGAGTTACCCATTCTCAAAAGTTTGAGAGGATGAGTTTTTTTGTTGTTGTTGTTGTTGTCATTTGATGTGTTATTTTGCTTTGGTATGAATGATACTATAATTATACAAATTTAAGGTCATTTTGTGTAGCTATTGTAGAGTGATAGAAATTTAAGGTTATTTTTGACTATTGTTTGATTTATTTTACATAAGAAGGTCATTTCAAAATATGAAAGTTCTAGTTTTGTGGTTCTCATAATTATTGTTATTGCTAATGTTAAAGACCATTAAAAAATTAAAGGGGAATATGATATGGAAGTTTCTGTTTTCTTTGAAAACTCAGTTGAGTCATGTGATGTTTTGCTAAAAGCTATCTTGTGAGAGATTATGTTATGTTTTGCTGGAGGTTGGCTTGTGTAAGGGCATGTGATGTTTTGCTGTGAGTACTCTCTTGTGAGGGGCATTACTTTGGACAGCTGAGAACATCCCTGGCTGGACTCTGAGAAAAGGAGATATACAGAAACACATGGATATTGAGGCATCACTTTTTGGATCAACGTCTCTGTGCTAATCTTCATGCTTTGCCCCTTGATTTCGCAGAAAGAAACATTCCATAGAAGTTCTTGGGGCAATGCTACCAAGTTCAGTGACTTTTGTCGACTTGTCTCAGTCATCTGAATCTTGCTCATTGGTGTTGTGTCTGCTGTTGGTCTTTGGACTGGACTGCTCTTATCTGGACAACAAAGAATGGAATCATTCCAAAAAAACTACTTCTTAAAAGGTCTACAACCCCTTTTACCTAGTAACTTTCTTTCTCCCCTACCTCTGGTCAGAGGGAGTAAGGGAGGTAAAAACATTTAGGAATGGTAAATAAAGCATGTTTGGTGAAAAATCTAAGCCTTCAATATTTATATCTTTTCCAATATATGTATCTACTCAAAATTAGATAAAAGCCTATATGGTCCAGAAAAAAAAAATAGAAAACAGATTTAACTCTGTGCCTAAAGTAACAGAAAGAAAATGCAGCCTTTTATGTTTGAGTCAAGCCAGAAAGAGTGAAGTTGTTGAAATAATACACAGAAACATTAAATTAAGTAATTGATAAAATGAATCTAATCATATAAGGAGAGAAATGTACAAAATGATCAATTGATTGTGGAAACACATTTCACTGTTTCATTACTTCACAACTCTACTTCCTAGTTCAATTAATTCAGTAATGAGATTCTTTCTAATTTTTGTATTCCCTTGTCTTCAATTAATTAATGCAGCAAATGAATGGAAGTCAATGTTAAGAGCAAATTTTTGTAGAGAACAATTAAGTCCAAAGGAAAAGATGATGGGTAGAATTTAAATGAGTACTGTAAAATCCTTAAAATGATGACCAAAATCATCATAAATTATTTTTTGTCATTTCTTTCAAAATGCAATATGGACATCACTCACTTAACACATTGCATAATGAAAATTTCATATTTAACTGAATAGAGAGTTCAAAGAGAATCATAAATAGAAGGGAAGTACAGCTTTCTTACTTTGGGTTGTAAATGAAAGAAGCAGACAAAAGGATATGAGTAAACTCTAGCAACTGTCTCACAAACTATAACTGAATAAATGAATAGTAAGTAAGTTATATGTGCAAAATCCACACAAATGCCAAGGCCATTCATTCTGCTTCTTGTTCTTTGTGTTTGAGGAATCTGATTTCTGGTAATGTTTACATTTCATTTTTGTATCCTTGAACTCATCCTTAGGATGATTTGAAGATTCCCCAGTTCACATTTCTTGAGAAAATTGATTTTATCCTGCTAGTGAAATGTCTATAAATTATTTTACTATTTTTTTCTTAGTTTATCACTGTAATATTCGAGGTTGCACATCTAATTATAGGTTGCCATTGATCCTCATGAAATACCTCATTAAAGAAATATCAGAAAAGAATGTGGGCAGTTGAGAAGGGAAAGAGGAGAGAGACTAAGTCTCATCTTTAAGTGACAAGTAAAAATAACCAAGAAACACACACACACAAAAAAAAGAGGCAGAAGGAGAGAGAGAGAGAGAGAGATGAACAGACAGACACGTACACACACACACTGAGAAGAGAGAGAGACAGAAACAGAAGTAGAAAAAAGAGACAAAGTAAGAGACATAGAGATAGATAGAGACAGTGACAGACATAGAGATAGAAAGCTGAGTTTGGGCTATGTTTGAAATTAATAGACATTAATTTATTTTATTTAAACTACTGTCTTAATGGTTGTATTCAGGGCCAGATAATAATTTGTGTAGTGTCGTGTCCTGCAGATTGAAAGGGGTTTAGCTAACTCTCTACTTTCTAATTGTCAATAGAGTACACTTCTACACTAGTAAAAACTGACACTAATGTCTTCTTTTCTTTTTTATTCTTCATTAATTACATTTTATTCACTTTGTATCCACCCTGTGGTTCCCTCCCTCCTCCTGTCCCAATCCCCCCCTTCCTTCACCCTCTGCATGCATGCCCCACACCAAGTCCACTGATAGGAGAGAAGTCTTCTTTTCCTTCCTTCTGATCCTAGTCAATTAGGTCTCATCAGGAGTGGGTGCATTGTCTTATTCTGTGGCCTGGTAATGCTGCTTCCCCCTCAGGGGGTGGTAATTAAAGAGCAGGCCAATAAGTTCATGTCAGAGACAGTCCCTGTTCCTATTACAATGGGACCCACTTGGATACTGAACTTCCATGAGCTACATCTGTGCAAGGGTCTTAGGTTATCTCAATGCATAGTCCTTGGTTGGAGAATCAGTCTCAGGAAAGATCCCTGTGCTCAGAATTTTTGGTTCTGTTACTCTGCTTGTGGAGTTCCTGTCCTCTCCAAATCTTACTGTTTCCCACTTCTTTCATAAGATTCCCTGCAGTCTGCCCAAAGGTTGCCCAAAGTCTCAGCATCTGCATTGATAATCTGTAGGGCAGAGCCTTTCAGAGATCCTCTGTGTCAGGCTCCTGACTTGTTCCCTCTTTTCTCCTTCTTCTGATGTCCATCCTCTTTGCCTTTCTGGATAGGAATTGAGCATTTTAGCAAGAGTTCTCCCTCTCGATTAGTTTCTTTAGTGTACAGATTTTAATAGGTTTATCCTATATTATATGTCTATATGAGTGAGTATATGCTGTGTACATCTTTCTACTTCTGGGATAGCTCACTCAGGATGATCTTTTCCAGATCCCACCATTTACCTGCAAATTTCAAGATTTCCTTGCTTTTTATTGCTGAGTAATATTCCATTGTGCAGATATAACACAATTTGTGCATCCATTCCTCCACTGAGGGACATCTGGGCTGTTTCCAGCTTCTGGCTATTACAAATAAGGCTGCTAAAAACATGGTTGAGCAAATGTTCTTATTGTGTACTTGAAACTTTTTTGGGTATATTCCTAGGAGTGGTATAGCTGGATCTTGAGGAAGCGCTATTCCTAGTTGTCTGAGAAAGCACCAGATTGCTTTCCAGAGTGGTTGTACAAGTTTACATTCCCACCAGCAGTGGAGAAGGGTTCCCCTTTCTCCACAACCTCTCCAGTATGTGTTGCCTCCTGAGTTTTTTTATCTTAGCCATTCTGATTAGTGTAAGGTGAAATCTTAGGGTCATTTTGATTTGCATTTCCCTGACAGCTAATGAGGTTGAGCATTTCTTTAAGTGTTTCTCTGCCGTTCCATATTCCTCTATTGAGAATTCTGTTTAGCTCTGTACTCCATTTTTAAATGGATTATTTGATTTGTTGCTGTTTATCTTCTTTAGTTCTTTATATATACTGGATATTAGTCCTCTGTTATATATAGGTTGGTGAAGATCCTTTCCCAATCTGTAGGCTGTCGTTTTTTGTTTGTTTTTCTTTCTGTTTTTTTTTTTTTTTTTTTTTGATGAAAGTTTCCTTTGCTTTATAGAAGGTTTTCAGTTTCATGAGGTCCCATTTATTGATTGTTGCTTTTAGAGCCTGTTTTTTTTTTGGTGTTCTGTTCAAGAAGTTTTCTCCTGTGCCAATGAGTTCAAGGCTCTTCCCCACTTTTTCTTCTAAGTGTTTTAGTGTGTCTGGTTTTATGTTGAGGTCTTTGATCCACTTGGACTTTAGTTTTGTGCAGGATGATAAGTATGGATCTATTTTCATTTTTCTACATGTAGACATCCAGTTAGAACAGCACCATTTGTTAAAGATGCTGTCTTTTTTCCATTGAATGGTTTTGGCACCTTTGTCAAAAATCAGGTGTCCATAAGTGTGTGGATTTATGTCAGAGTCTTCTATTCGATTCCATTGATCCACCATTCTGTTTCTATGCCAGTATCATGCAGTTTTTAGTATTGTTGCTCTTTAGTACAGCTTGACACCAGGGATGGAGATACCTCCTGAAGATCTTTTACTATAGAGAATTGCTTTAGTAAGTCTGGATTTCTTGTTGTTCCATATGAATTTGAGAATTTTTCTTTCAAGGTCTGTAAAGAATTGTGTTGGTAATTTGATGGGAATTGTATTGAATCTGTAGATTGCTTTTGGTAAAATGGCCATTTTCACTATATTAATCCTGCCAAGCGATGAACATGGGAGATATTTCGGTCTTCTGATATTTTCTTCTAGTTCATTCTTCAGAGACTGATTTTTTTTTCATACAAGTCTTTGACTTGCTTGGTTAGGGTTACACCAAGGTACTTTATGTCATTTGTGGCTATTATGAAGGGTGTTGTATCCCTAATTTCTTTCTCAGCCCTTTTGTCTTTTGTATACAAAAGGGCTATTGATATTTTTTTTGAGTTAATTTTTTATTCAGC
The DNA here is from genome assembly GCF_907164565.1 of Psammomys obesus. Taxonomy (NCBI): domain Eukaryota; kingdom Metazoa; phylum Chordata; class Mammalia; order Rodentia; family Muridae; genus Psammomys; species Psammomys obesus. The sequence continues at coordinate 29,327,992 of NW_026592890.1, read as the reverse complement.
CACTTTGCTGAAGGTGTTTATCAGCTGTAGGAGGTCCCTGGTAGAATTTTTAGGTCACTCATGTATACTATCATATCTTCTGCAAGTAGTGATACTTTGTCTTCTTCCTTTACAATTTGTATCCCCTTGATCTCCTTCAATTGTCTTATTGCTCTAGCTAGGACTTCAAGAATAATGTTGAAGAAATATGGAGAGAGTGGGCAGCCTTGCCTTGTCCCTCATTTCAGTGGGAATGATTTAAATTTCTCTCCATTGAGTTTGATATTGGCTATAGGCTTACTGTATATTACCTTTACTATGTTCAGATATGTGTCATGTGTTCCTGATCTCTCCAAGACTTTAAACATAAATGGATGTTGGATTTTGTCAAATGCCTTTTCAGCATCTAAGGAGAAGATCATGTGGTTTTTCTCCTTCAGTTTGTTTATGTGGTGGATCACATTGATGGATTTCTGTATATTGAACCACCTCTGTATGCCTGGGATGAAGCCTACTTGGTCGTAGTGGATGATATCTTTCATGTATTCTTGGGTTCGTTTGGCATGGATTTTGTTGAGTATTTTTGCATCAATGTTCATAAGGGAGATTGGCCTGAAATTCTCTTTCTTTGTTGGGTCTTTGTGAGCTTTAGGTACCAAGGTGACTGTAGTTTCATAGAATGAGTTTGGTAGTGTTCCTTCTGTTTCTATTTTGTGGAATAGTTTGAAGAGTATTGGTGTTAGCTCTTCTTTGAAGGTCTGGTAGAATTTGGTACTGAAACCATCTGGCCCTGAGCTTTTTTTGTATGGTAGACTTTTGATGACAGCTTCTATTTCCTTAGGGGAAATAGGACTATTTAATTGTTTTACCTGGTCTTGATTCAGCTTTGGCATGTAGAATTGGTCAAGAAAATTGTCCATTTCATTTAGATTTTCAAATTTTGTGGCATATAGACTTTGGAAGTAAGACCTAATTATTGTTTGGATTTTTTCAGTGTCTGCGGTTATGTCCTCCTTTTTGTTTCTGATTTTGTTGATTTGGATGTTTCTCTCTGTCTTTTAGTTAGTTTGGCTAAGGGTTTGTCTATTTTGTTGATTTTCTAAAGAACCAGCTTTTGGTTTCATTGATTCTGTGAATTGTTTTGTTTGTTTCTAATTGATTGATTTCAGCCCTGAGTTTGATTATTTCCAGCCTTCTACTCCTCTTTGGCGTGTCTGCTTCATTTTTTCCCCTTAGGGCTTTTAAGTGAGCCATTAAGTTGCTTGCATAAGATATTTTGAATTTCTTCTTGAAGGCACTTAGTGTTATAAACTTTCCTCTTAGCACTGCTTTCATTGTGTCCCATAATTTTGGGTATGTTGTACTTCATTTTCATTGAATTCTAGGCAGTCTTTAATTTCTTTCTTTATTTCTTCTCTGACCCAACTGTCTTCTGAACCGTAAATAATTCATAAACAACTCTCCTATATTTTTAAGCCACTCTGTGGAGAATGTTTTAATATGCTAATATTTTCAATACAGAATGGGTATTAAAATGTATAATTTTATTACTTCCCATTAGGAAACAAGGAGGGTCTCAGGTAGCTTGCATTCTTTTTTAAAAATAATTTCATAAAAAAAGTTTTAAAAACTTCCCTTAGCTACTTTATGTTCATATTCAACCAGGATATTTAAATGACTTTGTGGTGAGCATTAAACTTCAACACAAACAAACAAAATTATAAGGTCGTGAGAAAGTATTGATCATCCTGTGTTTTCTACCAAGTGATATTGTGATATGTCCACATATACATACTTGCTTAATTTATTCATCTTGTATAAAGTGAATACTATTCCTTTCTAATAAAAATATTAATAAATATTTATTTATATTTATGAGAAAACTATCAGTATCTTTTTAATAGTTTACTGTATTTTAAAAACTGTTTTCATGGTGAAAATTTACTCTAATTGACAAATATTTACAGATAAAAATGCCATCTATATAGCTTATTTTTCACACTATGAAAGATTCAAAAAAAGTCATGTGTTGGCACAATTTTTAATCACTAAAGTGATATTGAAGAAAGAAAATGTAATTTCTGTTAAAATGGAGAGATTGTACAAACATATTTATATTAATCTACTTTTACATTACTATGTAAACTTTTAGTTAAAGTTAATAGTATAAACTGTGTACCAAGTTTTGAAGGTACAAACTTTTTTGTACCCTGTTCTGTAAAGTGACAGTCCTATAATCCTCTCTTAAACTTCATTATTCAATATCAAGGCCATTATATTCTATACTTTATATGAATGTTCCTCTTGTTCCATTCTTTGAATTTATATTTTTAAAAGATTAATTCCTTCTGCTTTTATTTTGTAATATGAATTTCTATTGTTTCAAATCACATTCTATTCTAAATTTTTTAATCAGAATTTTCTGATGTAACCAACTTCCAAGTCAACCTCATAGATCCACTATTAAAAGCATATGGTGCTCATAAAAAGCAAACTAACAAACAAAAACCCCGAATGCTAGAGTTGATCAACCTCTTGAAGATCTCCAAATCCTAAAGATTTTCATTTAAAATTGATAATGTCAAGGCCCAATGTGTGGACTACTTTATGCAAATTATGTTACATCAGAAATTCTTTTCTACTCCTCCTCACAACCACTGTGGGGTTTTTATGCATCTTAGGTACCAATAGTTCTAAGTTGACTGGAGGTAGACCTTACTTTCACTAACTTTCAAACGCTTTATACCACCGTGGCATTTTAAGGGTTTTTCATCAGTGATATCCTGAGCAGACTTTTAAAGTTTCTCAGGGACCAGAGGAAACACACTGAATGGTAAAGAAGAGAACTCGAGCAGATAGAGTAAATAGGGAGTCAGAGCAAAGCACTATAAATATATTATTTCCCTGCCAGCAAATGAAGCAAGGTTTTTATTCAGTAACCCTAGACATGTCTGGCAATATAATCTTTAGATTTAATTGACTGTGAACATCAGTGTCCATAAGCATGCACATATGCATTTGTGTTCCTGCTATGTTTTGTGTAGAAGTCAGACAAAACACTGCAGAGATTTGGTTCTCTCTTACCATTTGATCCTAGGGATCAATTGAGTCATCAGGCTTAGGAGTAAGAGTTATTTCCCCTTCAGACATCTCCCAAGCCTGGGATATATGTACGTGTATATGTAAATGTGTACATATACAGATATATGTACATATATGTATATATACATATATACACATAAATATATGTATGTGCATGCATATGCATGTGTATGTACACATATATATTTATGTATATACAGACAGACACATACACACATATATATACATTATCTAGATGATAAAATATTAAGGAGAAAATTCTGATTTATGCTGACTTAAAATTATAACCACAGAAAACCATTTAATTTTATTATTTGAAAATTATAATCTTTATTATTTCAAATAAATTATAATCTTTAATTATAATCTCTAAGTATGTGCTAAGTTTGTGATTTGAAGTTCTAAATGTTGAGTGAGATTAATGGATTGCATAACATTTTTTTCTAATCTTTCATGTTAGGAATCTTGTTACCAAAGGCAATAAACAGAAAGAATGGCTACACAATGGAGACATGGGCACTTTAGAACATTGTGAGTAGGAGTAAAAACCAGTACTTTTATAACTGGACACAATTTGGCGGTGCCTCTAACAAGTAAACAAACAAAAATTCCAATGTGATGACCTAACTTTCTTTGGGTTTATGACCCAAAGGAGATAGTATGTCAAAGAGACATTTGCATTGTCATATTCATTGCAACAAAAACCAAGGACTGGAAACAGTCTATGTGTCCATCACTGATAAATGGATGAATGTGATTCATATAAATCATATACATTCATAGGATGCTAATTTACAGCAACATAGATAGTTAGAGTTAGAAATCTTAGTGTTGATTAAAATATGCCAAGCATAGAGAGACTGCTATCACCAGATTTCCCTTAACATGTGGAATAAAGAAATTACTTTTCATTTCTTCTAAGATTTCATAACTTTTCTCTTTAACTTTCTATTTTTCCACTTAAAGTCTTCACTCTCTGTGTTAGGATGAGTATCACTGAAAAGAAAGATGCATGTTGGCAAGGGTGTCTAGAAAGCCTAGAACTGTTAATTGGTATACACAAGATGGTTCTTCCACCCAAATTAAAACATTACTCTAGTTTAAGTCCCACAGTTACATTTTAAAAGATGTAAAAATAAAATAAATTCAGCCTCTAACAGTTGTATGTGCATCGTGTTCATTAAAATATCATTAATCATTGCCAAGACATGAAAACAAACTAAATCTCTGTTGGTAGATGATGGATGAAGAAAATGTGATGTGTATATGGCATGGAACATTATTTAGCCATAAATAAAAAAATCCTGCTGCTAGTGACATTATGGATTACCTGAAGAACATTATGCTGAGTGAAATGAAGTGGACACAAACAGACGCTGTACGAGCCAACTTGGATGCCCCAGGAAGAAGCATGAGGATGCAATCACCAAAGATGGGAAATGAGAGTGTATTGATGAAAGATTATACATTTTCAACTATAGGACAAACACCTTCTGGAGATCTCTGTAATGAAAATTTGTATAACATGTATAAACAACACTGTTGTATATGCTAGGGACTTACTAAGACAGTAAATCTTTGGTGTCTTCCATAACTGAATATAGAAACAAAGAGAGATGGAAACCAGCTAGTGATGGATGTGCACTTGACTTGACTAAGATAAGCACTTCACAGGTTATGAACAGATGTCATAATTATGTTAAGATTGAGGATATAGATACATACAACTTTGTTTGTGAACGATATCTCAATAAAGTTTTTATAAAAAAAAAAAAAACATGGCTTTTCCAGGATTTTTTTTTTCATACAGTTTCTTACTTGAAGCATTTTTTTCAATTTTTTTTTTTTATGAAGAAACTAAAAGCTTTATAAATTTGAAACAGAAACATTACTGGTAAAAACACTATGGATGATAGTTTTACACTGTCTTTTTTTTTACCTTTTATTAATTACACTTTATTCACTTTGTATCTCCCTATAAACCTTTCCCTCCTTCCCTCCCAACCCCACATTACCTCCCCCTTCTTCATGCATGCCCCTCCCCAAGTCCACTGATAGGTGAGGTCCCCCTCTCCTAAATTTTAAATACTCAGTATCCATGCAACATATAGTTTTTAAAAATTTTTTTCTGTTATTCTTTTTATTACTTTTATTAATTATAAATTATTCATTGTGTATCCCAGTTGTAGACCGCTCCCTCATCCCCTCCCAATCTCTCCCCTAATTCCTCTTCTTCTCTCTTCCCTCTCCCTGAGTCTGCTGATAAGGGAGGTCCTCCTCCCTTTCCCTCTGACCCTAGCCTCTCAGGTCTCATCAGGCTGGCTGAATTCTCTTCCTCTGTGGCTTGGCAAGTCAGTGCCCCTATCAGGGGGAGGTGATCAAAGAGCCAGCCACTGAGTTCATGCCAAAGATAGGCCCTGTTCCCCTTATCAGGACCTATTTGGACACTAAGTTGCCATGGACTACATCTGTCAGAGAATTCTCAATAGAGGAATATTGAATTGCAGAAAAACACTTAAAGAAATGTTCAATGTCCTTAGTCATCAGGAAAATGCAAATTAAAATGATCCTGATATTTCAAATTATACCCAGCAAAATGGCTAAGATCAAAAACTAAAGTGACAATACATGCTGGAGAAGATGTGGAAAAAGGAGAACCTTCCTCCAGTGCTGGTGGGAATGTAACCTTGTACAATCACTTTTGAAATCAATCTGTCACTTTTTCTGAAAATTAGGAGTAGTGCTACCTCAAGATTCAGCTATACTACACCTAAACATTTATTTAAAATATGCTCAACTATAGAACAAGGACATTTGTTCAACCATGTCGTAGCAGGTTTATTCATAATAGCCAGAATCTGGAAACTACCCAGATGACCCTAAACTGTGGAATGGATACAGAAATTGTGATACATTTTCACAATGGAACACTATTCTGCAATTAAAAACAAGGAAATCATGAAATTTGCAGGCAAATGTTGGGACCTAGAAAAGATCATCCTGAGTGAGGTATCCCAGCAGCAGAAAGACACACATGGTATATACTCACTAATAACTGGATATTAGACATATAAAATAGGATAAAAGTACTAAAATCTGTACACCTAAAGAAGCTAAGCAAGAAGAAGGACCCTGGGTAAGATGATCAATACTCTACTCATTCAGAAAGGCAAATAGGATGGACATCAGAAGAGACAGCACCCCCACTTGGGAGATGTAATCAGAGAGCCTGCCACTGATTTCATGCCAGAGACAGCTCTTGATTGCCTTACTAGGAAACCCACTTGGAGACAGAATCTATAGGCTACATCTGACCAGGGATTTTTAAGTCCTCTCCATGTATGGTTCTTTGTTGTGGTATCAGTCTCTACAGGGCCCTCAGGGGCCTGTTGTTGTTGTTTCGGGCTCTGTTGGTCTCCTTTTGGAGTTGCTGTCCACTGCAGGTCTTTCTGTTTCCCCCTTCTTTCATAAAATTTCATGCACTCTGCCCAAAGTTTGGCTGGAACTCAGCCTCTGCTTTGATACCTCCTTCAGTAGAGTCTTTCAGAGCCCTCTTTCAAAGTCTCCTGTCCTGTTCCCTGTCTTCTGCTGCTTCCTATGTCTTTTGAATTAGCCTTCTAAATGAGGATTAAGTGTCTTCCCTACAGTCTTCCTTGTTGTTTAGCTTCTTTAGGACTATAGATTTTAGTATGTTTATTCTATATTGTATGTCTAATAACCACTTATGAGTGAGTATATACGATGTGTGTATACATATGCATGTCTTTCTGCTTCTGGTTTACCTCACAAAGGATGATCTTTTCTAGTTCCCACCACTTGCCTGCAAATTGCATGATTTTCTGGTTTTTTATAGCTGAGTAGTATTCCATTTTGTAAATGTACCATAATATTGTATCTATTCTTCTACTGAGGGACATAAAGGTTGTTTCCAGATTCTGGCTGTTGAAAATAGAGATGCTATGAAGACGGTTAGGCAAATGTTATTATTGTGTACTTGAGCATCGTTTGGATATATGCCTATGAGTGGTATAGCTGGATCTTGAGATAACACTATTCCTAATTGTCTGACAAAGGGCCAGGTTGATTTCCAGAAGGGTTGTACAATCCTGCCAGCAATGGAAGAGGGTTCCTCTTTCTCCATATGCACTCCAGCATGTATTGTCATTTGAGTTTTTCATCTTAGCCATTCTGATAGGTGTGAGTTGATATCTCAGGGTTGTTTTGATTTGCATCTCTCTGATGACTAAGGACGTTAAGCATTTCTTTAAGTGTCTCTCTGCCATTCTACATTCCTCTACAGAGAATTCTCTGTTTAGCTCTGCATCCATTTTTTAATTGGAGTACTTGGTTTGTTGGTGTTTAACTTCTAATGTTCTTTATAAATTCTAGATATTAGGGTGAGAAAGAAATTAGGGAAACAACACCCTTTAAAAAAGCCACAAATAAGATAAAGTACCTTGCTGTGGACCTGTATATATACATATTTCATGTCTCTGAATAAATAAATTGGAGAAGATATCAAATGATGGAAATATCTCTCATGCTCATGAATCGATATGATTAACAGTGAAAATGGCCATCCTACCAAAAGCAATCTACAGATTCAAGGCAATTCCCATCAAAATACCAACACAATTCTTTACAGAACTTGAGAAGAACAATTGTCAGTTTCATACTGAAAAACAACAACAGAACCAGAATTGCTAAAACAATCCTGTACAATAACAGATCTTCTGAACATATCACCATCTCTGATCTCAAGGTGTACTATAGAGCAACAGCAATACAAGCTGCATGGTACTGGCATAGAAACAGAAAGGTGGATCAATGGAATCAAATAGAAGAACTCAGAAACAAACCCACACACCCACAGATACTTGATATTTTTTAAAGAAACTAAAACCATACAATGTAAAAAAACACAGCATCTTCAATAAATGGTGCCGGTCTAACTGGATGTATGCATGTAGAAAAATGCAAGCAGATATATTTATTACTCTGCACAAAACTAAAGTCCAAGTGGTCAAAGACCTCAACATAAATCCAGGCACATGAAACCTGTTAAGAGAAAAAGTGGGGAAGAGCCTGGAACTCATTGTCACAGGAGACAACTTCCTGAACAGAACACACACAGTACAGGCTCTAAGATCAACAGTCAATGAATGGGAGCTCATGAAACTGGAAAGCTTCTGTAGAGCAAAGGACACTGTCCTCAGAACAAAATGACTGCCTACAGATCAGGAAAGTTTCTTCACCAACCCTGCATCTGACAGAGGGCTAATATCTAGAAAACTCTTAAAAAGTCCACAGATCCAAGGAATGTTTGGAAGACTCATTGCAGTGTCCTGAACAAGAATCTCCCAAAGAACCCAAGGGCCTTGTGGGAGCTGAAATCACATTCAAAGACTGTGCACAGGGCACTGTTCTTTCCAGGCCAGAAATCACAAACGCCAGGTTAGTTAATCAGAAATAACAGCAGCCATGATGGAGAAGAGAGCTGCAGGCAAGAAGTTTTCGAGACCAGAAAAGGGAAAAGGTTGTTTGTTAAGAAGATGAAATCTGTGCAAAAAGGCCAGCATAACTTAAAAACAAACAAACAAACAAACAAACACAAAACAAACAAACAAACAAAAAACAGGAGAGATGTTTCCTGCCCTACCCACTCATACTCATAGGCTTTCTATGACCTCTTCTTCCAGAGTCTAGCCCGGTGAGCAATCCTGACCACCTCATCCACCACAGATAAAATACTTGTCAAATATTAGTATATAATTTATTTCAAAAGAGCAAATAGATAATACAGGCTACATGAATAAAGACCTGATTTTATAGATGTCTAAACAATTCATAAATTATTTAAGTCAGATCTATAAATTTTACAAAACTCTCCTCCCTTAAGTTGATGGGATAAAATAGTTGTATTATAGAGTTGTATAACTTTTTTAGTGTTTGGATGAAAAGAAAACAGTATTTTATTATGTATCATTGAAAGATTCAAACATCAATCTGTGGCGTTAAGGCATTAGTGTTATGAAATAAAAGCAGAAACACCCAGGCTTAATGGGAGCCAGAGGATCCTACCACAAATAGGAGCATATCATATTCCTCCATGTAACATGCAAGCACAATATATTTCGCCTATGCACAAATATGCACACATATGGGCACTTGCAATCTTAAAGGTGTTTTGGCTTTTTGCATTCCTTGGAAATGTATGTGTTCAGGTGCTTGAAGAATCTGATTCCTTTACATGAAAACATAGTGATTCTGATTTAGATGATCAGCATGATTGTCATCTTTAGGCTAAGAAAGTCCTTTCTTAATAGTGATTTCACCAGTTGGCCCTCAGTTCTACACAGTCTATCCATTGAGTCACAACTAATGATTAGTTCGAAAACACTTAGGTAACTGAGTAAGTACTTAAATCAGTGAGACTGAAGTTGGATGTGAGACTGTGTAGGAGTGGCACCCATGTCCATGACCAGGTCTCTAAGAACTGACATCCTTTTCCTGGCTTTTGACTGTTAGATTCCTTTCCCTATACTTGCCAGATGCCAGGGTTAAGACTAGCAGTAGCATGCACCACCAGATATGGAAGACAATAAATGTTATGTTTGTGCCCAAACTCATTTGTGAAACCCATCAAGGGCTTGGAACGTGTTTGAGTTCTATGGCTACCAGATCAAAGATGGGAAAGTTCTAAACTCCCTTCTCAGGCTGATTCAATGTTAATAGTTTAATGTGTGGTAAAATTGCAAACATTGATGGATAACTGAAGAGAAAGTCCTTGAGACACAGGTGCTCTTGTAGTAGAGATATCTTCACTATTGATTTTGTTTTACATTTTTATAAGTGTGTTATCCCCTAGATTGTTGTATTCAAATTTGCATAATTATGATATAGCATTTGACTTTAACAAAGACTGGGTGATTTGTATTTTATAAGATCCTTATTTGTATTTCTATAGATCCTTACAGTTCTATATGCAAAACTGGTGTAAGCACCCTCATATCTTAGCTTGCATATTTTAGGACATAAACAGAATGAGCATTCTGTCATCCATATAAGGTGTATAATGTAACCAAGCAATTGTCTGCTGCTAGATGACATCATTAACAGAAACAGTGAACAAACAACATTCTTTTTTTTTTTTTCAGTTTGAGCTTATTTACTAGTGTGGATATAAATTTATTCCACTTTTTAAATTTTTTTCTATTATTGTTTATTATTATTAGTTACATTTTATTAACTCTGTATCCCAGGTGTATCCCACTCCCTTATTCCCTCCCAATCCCACCCACCCTCCCTCAGCTTCTCCCTGCCCCTTTCCAAGTCCAGGGATTAGAGAGGACCTCCTCCCCTTTCGTCTGGCCCTGTTTTATCAGGTATCTTCAGGACTGGCTGCAAAGTCCTCCTCTGTGGCCTAGCAGGACTTCTCCTCCCTTGGTGGGTGGGGAGGTCAAAGAGCCTGCCATTGAGTTCCTGTCAGAGATAGTCTGTGTTCCCTTTACTATGGGAAACCATTTGGTAATTGAGCTACCACGAGCTTTATCCGAGCAAAGGTTTTAGGTTATATCCGTACATGGTCCTTTGTTGGAGAAACAGTTTCAGAAAAAAAAACCCTGTGCCCAGATATATTTGGTCCTTGTGGGGCTCCTATCCTATCCACGTCATGTTAACTCCCCTTCTGCCGAAGGTTTGGTTATGAGTCTTAGTATCTGTTTTGAAACACTGCTTGGTAGAGTCTTTCAGATGCCTTCTGAGGTAGACTCCTATCATATGTCCAATGCACACCTCATTTGTCTTTCTAAGTGAGGATTGATCATCTTACCCCGTATCTGCTTTTTTGTTTATCTTCTTTAGGTGTATAGACGTCATTATGTTTATCATGTCTTGTAGGTCTATATAAGTGAATATATACCATGTTTGTCTTTCTCTTTCTGGGATACTTCACTCAGAATGATCTTTTCTAGATCCCACCATTTGCCTGCAAGTTTCATGATTTCCTCATTTTTGATTGCTGAGTAGTATTCCATTGTGTAAAAATACCACAATTTCTGTATCCATTCCTCCCTTGATGGACATCTGGGTTGTTTCCAGGTTCTGGCTATTACAAGTTCTAGCCAGAGCAATAAGACAACTAAAGGAGATCAAGGGGATACAAATCGGAAAGGAAGACGTCAAAGTGTCACTATTCGCAGATGATATGATAGTATGCATGAACGACTCCAAAAATTCAACCAGAGAACTTCTCCAGCTGATAAAAACCTTCAGCAAAGTGGCAGGATACAAAATCAACTCAAAAAAATCAGAAGCCTTCCTTTATACCAAAGACAAAAGAGCCGAGAAAGAAATTAGGGAAACAACACCCTTCACAATAGCCACTAATCACATAAAGTACCTTGGGGTGACACTAACCAAACAAGTGAAAGACCTGTTTGAGAAAAACTTCAAGTCTCTGAAGAAAGAAATTGAAGAAGATCTCAGAAGATGGAAAGATCTCCCGTGCTCATGGATTGGTAGGATTAACATTGGGAAAATGGCCATCCTGCCAAAAGGAATCTACAGATTCAACGTAATTTCCATCAAAATACCAACTCAATTCTTTACAGACCTTGAAAAAAAAGATTCTCATCTTCATATGGAGAAACAAAAAACCCAGAATCTCCAAAATGATCTTATACAACAACAGATCATCTGGAGGTATCTCCATCCCCGATCTCATGCTGTACTACAGAGCAATAGTAATAAAAACTGCATGGTATTGGCTTATTCCACTTTTAATACTCTCATATGCACTATAGGAATCCCAATCCTGCTCCTCATTCCTGTTGCAGTTCATCTTGCAGGACAATAACCTTCCCATAGATTTTAAATTCTCCACTTACTTTAAGTGTGGATTTCTAAGCGTGTTTTGGACATTTCCCTTATTGTGTCTACACAATTTTAAGTTTACATAATATTTTAGAATACTATTATTCATCACAGTCTTTATCTCGTGCATCTACCAGTCTTCTAGGCTATGTGTTCCACTGTTTCACATTTGTGATGCTGGATTTGGTAAGCTGATGTCCTTGCTCCCGAGCTGTAGCTGAGGAAGTGTGGGTGCTGTGGAGCTCCCACAGGTTCCATTTGTCATCCTGGGAATCAGGGTCACACTTGATTGACATTTGGCATTTGTTGGCAACCTGTGTCAAGGTGGCTTTAGTTCCCCCATCCTGATTGCACCTGGAAATAGCCCATAGGAATGAAACTAAAACAGAATTACTTCATGACTCTAAACACAGAGAGCTTACATCATCCATTGTAGACTATGGCAGTATGAAAAAAGTATTAAATGATGTGAGAAAATTAGTGGTGTCTTCAGTAAATAGCTCCTTTTTTCTTTTATACAGTAACAATATGTGAAACCATTTTGAAGGCATGTTATACCTTTTTTTTTGGAAATCTATATATATATATGTGTGTGTGTGTATGTATATATATATATATAATATATATATATAATTTCTTTTCTTATATATTATATCCCGACCACAGTTTAGCCTTTAGCCTATCTCCATTCTTCCCAGCCTCACTCCACCTCTCTTCTTCCCCCCATCCACTCTTTTTCTATTTCCCTTCTGAAAATAAGCAGACTTCCCAGGTATATCAACCAAACATGGCATAATAAGTTACAGTAAGACTAACCCCAACCCTCATATCGAGGCTGGAAAATGAAACTCAGCAGGAGAAAATGGTCCCAAGAGCAAAGAAATGTCAGAGACAGCCCCCACTCCCACTGTTAGGACTCCCATAGGAACACCAAGCTACGCAACCATAACACATATGCAGAAAGCTTATAAACTTTAATCTCTGTGTACTCAAATAATTTTCTGTGGTGTAATGCTAACCAAACATGTCTGTGCTGAGCTTAAACAAGTCAGTTAATATGATAGTGAGATTCAATTTTGGAGTGAGTGCTCTAATTGTTAATAGGTCTGGGAGAAAATTCCAAATTGCAGTGTCTTTTTAAAACACAAACCTCTGTCTGGGAAGATGGCTCAGTGTTTGAGTGGATATTGCTCCTTCAGAGGACCTGAGCTCCATTTCCAGTACCCACATCGGGTTATTCACAACCACCGGCGACTAAAGCTCCATGGAGGGTCTGGTAACTTTTTTGACCTCTGTAGGCACACATACACTTGTTTTATTATTTTAGAGGTATGGGTGTTTTCTACATATCTGCGCACTACTTGGGTGCATGGTTCCCTCGGAGACCAAAGAGAGAATCAGAAACCCTAGAACTGAAGTTACAGGTAGTTGCAAGGTGTCATGTGGGTGCTGAATAATTACCCTGGGTTTTCTGAAATATCAGTTGGTGCTCTTAACTCTTGAGCTCTACTTCCAGGTCCTCTTACTGTATTTCTAATCTAGGCTATAGCCAACTGAAATTGTCATGGAGACAAGCTAGAAAACATCAATAGCTGCCAGCAGAAGTTGTACAATTGTTTTGTCTTAAACATTAAATTTTATAGTATAAGTTGCACAAAATTCAACATATTCATTCCATAGAAAGGTATACTTGGAACTAGTACAGATATTTTTAGAACAACTATGATTTTGTTTTCAAAGCTCTTATCCTGAAAAAAAATCATTAGTAGGCTAGGGGTTTAAAACATCAGTATGTGATTTACATCAGTATGTGATTTGTGACTCCAAATGGCTTGTGCAAAAGGTGTATAGTTTTTGAAAGAACTCCACATTATACTCCAATTCAATCCAAAATATCTATTTCCAAGTAATAGAACATAACATCTTTATAACATTTTCCTAAAAAAAAATGAATCTAACACATTCATTGCACACTGATTTTTAATTTTATCTTCCCTAACAGCTGAAAATGGGGGTAGTTTTCTGAGTACAGCGATAAAATTATTAACAGCTTATTAAGAATCTTAAGTCCTAAATGTTATAATCATTCAGAGAGGAGTAAAGTCTTAAAGGTGAGAGCCTACAGAAGCAGATTTATACTCACTCAAATTGTTTTTGTCTTTTCATTTCTATCTCATCTCTATTTCAAAATCACTGCAGTTTCATCCTTTTCTTAGAAGTAAAGAATATCAAAACACCCAGAACAGCATCTTGGTTTATTTTGAAGGATTTGCATCCTGGATTTTAAATGTTGATCTCCAATATTATATTTTTCCTCCCAGAAAGCTTTGGACAACCTCAAAGGAAAATGACTCCAAAGCAATTGAGTTACTTTTATAAATCTTGAAAATCCCATATCTAGGGTTGTTTCCTCTGGCAAAGCGCAGGAGGCTCACATAGCTGAGCAGTCAACCATACCATAATACAGGCAGTAATGCAATTTGAGACAAAACTTGATTCTTCTTTTTTTTTTTTTTTTTTTTTTTGAAAAGAACAATTTTACTTGAAAATGAAAATCACAGACCATTTGCGTGCCTGTTTTACCACAGAATAAAATTACCGCTTTCCCCTGAAGACTCTAACAATGGATTTCTGTTCCATGGAGGAACATCACATGATAATTGTATAAGCAAGGGGTAATTATAATTTTGTTAGGTAATATTTGCAAACAGATGGAACGAATAAAATTTCTCTCTTGATAAAAATAAAATTTAACTGTTGCAAATATTACAAAGATAATTCTATTAAGTAAACTTAGATGTGCATTTAATATTTTATGTTAGATATAAAAATATAATTATTACTCTTTGATCAATACATCATAAAAACTCTCAGTGTAACGTAACTTTTTTCTCAATTTTTGTAAAGTTTATGAACATATTTTCAAGAGAAAGCTAAACATCACTATGCAGACATGAAGGTGAAATAATTTATATGGCTTTGTCCACTGAATATGTAAGTCATATCAATTTTCAATAAATAACCATGATGGTGCTTAAATGGGTAGCTTTCATATTAAGGATAAATTAATTAGCTTGTCCATTAGCTCCACCTTTCAAACATAGATCGACTCATATTCCATTAACTCACTACTTGCTAACATTTTTGGGAATATGACTTAACTGGTGACTTGACCAGTTGGTGACCTCCTCTGAGGAAGACTATTTCTCCCACTCTAGGATTTCTTAGCTGCCCATAGTTATTTGTCTAGACTAGAAGCATCTCTAGCTTTCTCCCGTCCATGTTAGCACGTCTAATGATACAGTCATTGCTTAGGTATTATTTAGGCAGTCATGTTGTTGAGACTTCATAGGTGTAGCTGACATTACTAGGAGACAAAGTCATACTCTGTTCCTCTGACACTTAAAGTCTTTCTGTCCCTTCTTCCACAATTACCTTTGAGCCTTAGGTGAAAAGTTTTGTTGTAGATGTATCAGCTGAGACTGGGCTCTACAACTTTGAATTTTATTTATTTGTAGTTTTCCGTAATGGTCTTTGTCTGCTGCAAGAGGAAGTTTTTTTGATGGTAGTGAGAACTGTGGTATAAGGATAAATATTTAGAATGATAATAAATATTATAGTCGTTTAGAAAAGCCCCAGGTAATGGGATGTGTTTCTAGTACAAGATTTTTCTCTTGTTGAACAAGTCTCAAGTCTAAATAGAGAACACTTGGTTATCACCAAGGTATGTGAGCTATCATTGTACACTTAGAGTTATATTACCATGCTGCTCATCATTGTGGCTCATAGACACGTAGAACTATTAATTGCATCCCTTTTTTAGAAGGCTGTGTGATGTATGCTGGTATCATAAAAGCTAGTTCTAAGGGAGAAGTCGTTCATATCTGAACTATCTCCTGTTCTCTGGACCCTGTCCAGAGGTAAGTAGTGTCTATGGGCTACTGTGCATTACTTACAGAGAGAAGGGAAAATATTTACAGCCTTCTATGCTTTGGTAGTCTCCTGACCAACACTGACCATGCTTCATATGTCTGATGATGGATATTTGTTACATAGTTTATAGCTCTCGTGGGAGCATTGTTCGTACAGAAGTTACTAGAAGTAAACATAGACAATAGTGTACATGATAAAGAAGAAAAAAGGCAACACTCTACATGAGTATTATATAAAAAGAAAGCTTCTGAATAGGATTTATTTATCCCAAGAATTGAGGCCAACTATTGACAAATGCCATCTCATAAAACAAAATAAAACAAAATTGTCTGTACAGCTAAAAAAACAGTCAAGTGAAGTGGAAGCCCATAGAATTAGATAAAATGTTTGTTAGCTATATATCTGACCAATGATTAGTATGCAAAAAAAATCACGTATACATACACACACAAAAAAACAATATATATTAAAATATGAGCTTAGGGTAGGAAATAGATGACTAATAAATATCTCAAAAGTCTTATTGTTTTGAAAATTAGAAAAATACATATAAAAATGTCCTTAATATTTCATCTACAACAGTCAGAATGGCTGAGTTCAACAAGATAACTGACCACAAATGCTGGAAAGGATGTGAGGAAAAGAGAAGCTTTACTAACTATTGATGGATTTGAAGACTGGTTTAGCCACACTGGACTTGACTGTATGGAATCATCAGAATGCACAAAATAAACCTACCATTATGATCCATTTACTGCCTTCAACAGCATGTGCCAAAGGGCTCAACTCTGTAAGCATAGCTACTTGCTCGTCTATGTTCATTGCTGCTTTATTTGCATTGGATAGGAAATTGAAATATAGATATCATTCAACTGGCAAATAAATAATGAAAATGTGCATACATACTATGGGACACTTCAATGGTAAGAAAAAATGAAATCATGAACTTTGCAGGCAAATGAATGGGGCTAGAATATAACACATTGACTAAAGTAACCCAGACCCATAAAGAAAAATGTCACATGTTCTCTCTCATCTGAGGTTCCTAGCTCCAAACCTTCAAATATGTCTATATAACCTAGAGTATCTTCAGAAACAAGGAAAGGAAAGTAAAAATGGACCACTGAGGTAGGAGCAATGTAAAGGGTAATAACATGGTTTGAGTAGTCTGAAGATGTAAATGGGAAAATGTGGAGATTAATGTCTACATGGGGAGAAGATAGAGAAGCAAAGATGATTAAGTAATGGTAGAAACAGTCATAGGGAATATCATACTTCTTTCTGTCTATCTAAACATGTAAAATACATGTAAATCTCTACATATACAGACGTTAGTTAAATGAAAATTTCCCAACATCTACTTCTTTTTTTTTTAATTGGATTGCTTGATTTATTGCTTTTTTGTATTTTTTTCTTTTTTTAATCATTATTATTTTTTATTATTAATTACACTTTAGTCATTTTGTATCCCCCCATAAGCCCCTCCCTCCTCCCCTCCAGATCCCACCCTTCCTCCCCTTTCTGCATACGTGCCCCTCCCCAAGTCCACTGATAGGGGAGGTCTTCCTCTCCTTCTTTCTGATCTTAGACTATCAGTTCTCATCAGAAGTAGCTGCATTGTCATCTTCTGTGGCCTGGTAAGGCTGCTCCCCCCTCAGGGGGAGGTGATCAAAGAGCAGGCCAATCAGATTATGTCAGAGGCAGTCCCTCTTCCTATTACTATGGAACCCACTTGGACACTGAACTGCCATGGGATACATCTGTGCAGGGGTTCTAGGTTATCTCCATGAATAGTTCTTGGTTGGATTATGAGTCTCTGGGAAGTTCCCTGTGTTCAAATTTTCTTGTTCTGTTGCTCTTCTTGTGGAGTTCCTGTCCTCTCCAGCTCTTGCTATTTCCCACTTCTTACATAAAATTCCATTCACTCTGCCTGACAGTTGGCCATCAGGCTCAGCATCTGCTTTGATAGTCTGCAGGGCAGAGGCTTTCAGAGGCCCTCTGTGGCAGGTTCCTAGGTTGTTTCCTGTTTTCTTCTTCTGGCTTTCAGAGGCCCTCTGTAGCAGGTTCCTAGGTTGTCTCCTGTTTTCAACATCTACTTCTTAAGCTTATATCTGGCTAGTGCAGTTCACAGTATTGATGAACATATGCAGAGATATGGGAAAATGAGAAAAGTCCTTAGATTTAAGAAAAAAAAAAGGAAGGAGGAACCAGTGCATAATTCTATAGAATTCACTTACTTCGCCTTTATTAATTTTGTGTGCATGTGTACTGGTGCGTGCCCATGCATGTTGTGCATGCACATATGTGTGTGTATAGAGCAGAATCAATAGGAGTGTCTTTATCACTCTCCATATTATGCTTTGAAACAGGATCTCTCACTGAACATGATGCTAACCAGTTCAGCTAAGATGGCTTCCCAAAGAGGCTCTGTATCTATTTTCTCTTCCTCCGACTCAGGTGCTGGAGGGTTTCAGATACTCACTCCAATACTTGGCATGTACTTAGATGCTTGGACTTCAAATTCAGGTCTTCATTCTTGGGACTGCATTGAGCCATCTCTCTAGCCCCCTATTTTAATCACTCCCAACAGTCTTGTATTTATTTAATATCTTTGTTTCTTTTTCACATCCAGCTCTACAGAGGCACATAGCAGTGATGGTCATTTTCTTCTTGGTACAGGTGGTGCTTTTTCTCCTGTTCCTTTTTATGTGTATGTACATTGTGGCCAGGAACCTAATCATCATCTTACTTGCACTACTTGATTCTCATCCCAAGACATCCATGCATTTATTCTTCTGACATTTCTCAGTATTAAGATTTTCATTCAATGTATCCCCAAATTTCTTATTGTTTCTATTTTCCACAGTTCTTTTGAGGATACTGGATGTCATGTTCTAGGATGCTATGTATTACATGGCCTTAAAGAATTTTCAAGTTGTTGGCCTTTAACGGGAATCTACCTTTGCCCTCTAACAATCTATTCCCTACTGTTGATAAGATGCCTACACAACAGGTGCATTCCTTTCACTCTAAAGAACAATTAAGCTCACAAACAATATTGCAATTAAGGATTTCACTAAATCATGAATTACTTGTTTATAATATTTTTATTCCATACTAAAGTGCTAGCTGTGTAGTAATAACCCATCTGGCAAGCATAATATCAACAACAAATTTGATAAAAATATATGAATAATACATCTTTGCTTCTATTTTTAATCATAAATTCTCACAAAACTGTTCATAATCTTAAGTATTTAGGGACTCAATCAGCATTATTTTCTCAGTAATAAAATTAAATATTTTACCACTCTTTAATCTCATTTAAGTGACAGTTCATGTCACTGAAAAAAAAAAACCTGCTTAACTACTGCCATTACAACTATCATTCACCAAACTGTAATTTAATCATTGAAATAATAAAATAAATGTAGGAAAAATTTTGAACTTTAATATTTCAAACCTTATTTCTGATATCCTACTATAAAGGTTATTTGTTATTATAAAATGTTATTTAAGACAATGAGTGGTTAACTTTGCTTTTGAGTTGCTTTATTAATGGAGAATAATCCTGAACAAAAGTTGGTAATGTCTTTAACTCCTTCTGCTAACTCCATATTTAACAGAACTTAACAGATACACTGAGGAATACTGACTCTTTCATAGACATGCAAATGAATACTAACTCTCATTTATAGTTTTTTTATGGTAAAGTAAATGTAATCATTTTTGTTCATATAGATGTGTTTTCCTAACATTGGCTAACAAAATCAGAAAAGAGAAAAAAGAAGCTTCTCAGAATCTAAAACAGTTTATTAGAATAGCTCCTTAGGGAGGTAATTCCACTAGAAAACAGGCAATGTTTCAGTTTCTACCAAGTTAGCAATCTCTTCATGGAAACAACCTCTGAGGTGAAACTTTACTGGAGTTAAAACAGCAGCTCTCTAGCATATCCTCAAAACATATAGCTACATTTATAAAATATTTACATACAGTGAAAGATTCTGCTTCACTCCTCATATTTATGATGTACTATTATTTACATGAGTGAATATAAAATTTTAAGTAACTTTACCAAAGATGCTGTCCACTGTGAATTATTACCAATTCTATTGAATCCTTTGTAGAATGAAAATTTTTAATCTGAAGCCTCCCTTCTTAATCCATTCTCTCTTCACACATACAAACACACACACACACACACACACACACACACACACACACACAATGGTGTTTTCAATATGAATGTCCCCCATAGGCCCACATGTTTGAATTCCTGACTCATAGGGGGTGGTAATATTAGGAGGTGACGCCTTGTTAGAGTCGGTGTGGCTTTGTTGGAGAAAGTAGGGAGGGCAAATCTTAAGGTCTTATATGTTCAAGCTATGCCCACTGCTGCTCACTGTCTCCTGCTGCCTGATGATCAAGATGTAGAACACTAAGCTCCTTCTCCAGCATCATGCATGCCTCCATGCCACTATTTCATGGGTCATATTTCATGGATCACTGTTTCATAATAATGGATAAAAACTCTGAAACTGTAGGCCAGCCTCTGTAAAATGTTTTTCTTTGTAAGAGTTTCTGTGGTCATGATGTCTTTTCATAGCAATTAAACCCTAAAACATACATGTGTTCACACACGCATGCATACATGCACACATGTGCGCACACATAAAGTCACATGCACACCCGCAGGCACACACATATGTTCATGCATAAGCACACTCACACATATGCTCAAACCTTCCTTATACCTCACTCATTAACCTTCATCTTACCTTTTATTAATAAATCCTGTAGAAAACTGAAAGCAATCATCAAACAGATTTTTCTTCATAAGAGATATAGATGTTACAGGTAATTTTTTCCATTTAGCCAATAATACATTCATTTCTATGAAAAGCTGGTGCATATGAAGATAGTTCAGAATTCTTTGTATTTGTTTTGCACCACGTTAATCCACAGAGATCAGTGGATCACTACTATGGATACTATGGTATCCATAGTAGTGTGTAAGCATGCCATTTCACTAAAAGAAGACAATAGAACAATTTTACATTTGAACAGTTCCTTTATGTCTTACAAATGAGAGGAACCTTGCATGGCTTCTCTATCAAAATTATAAATTTCACGGGGAACTTCTTTTTTTACTTGTATCTCAGAGAACCAGGCCTGAACCCCCAAAAGTCACTAGGAACTAGGCCATACGTCACCAATTCCAGGAACAAGACAATAAAATTCCCTACCCAAGGAACAGCCTGTAGGTAACCACAAGAATGGGAAGGCATTCTAACTATTACTTGTTATTTTTGACATAACCTGCAGCCAAGTTTGGAGCCATATGATATGTCTTCAAAATGTCTTTGCCTTCTATGTACAGCACATTGATTTACGACATATGGTAAAGTGTATTAAGAAATACACAAAACATGTTCCCAAGCACGGGTGCAACAGAAGGTTCACAGTGCTGTTATCCTGGAAATCTTTCCAAATATGAGAAGATATACTCACCTAAGTCAAAGAACCACAATTGAGCCCCCATCAGATTGCCTGCTGGACATTCTGTGGGTACATTTTCTTGAATAGGAATTGATGTGGTAGGGTCAAACTTAGTGGGGGGAGTGTTACCTCTGAAGAAAATGCTCCTCAGGTGTACAAGAATGCAGGATGAGCAAGCCATGAGGTACAAGCCACTAAGAATTTCTACATGGGCACTTCTTCAGTTCCTGCCTGCAGGCTCCTATCTTGAGTCCTTGTGTTGGCTTTCCCTAGTAATGGTCTGTAACCTATAAAGGAAATATGCCCTTTGCTCCCCAGGTTGGCTCGGGTCATGGAGGTTCATCCCAGCAATAGAGATTGGACTCTGACAGTTTCGTGATTTTGGTTTCTGCAACAGTGTTACTTCCTTCTGGTTCCTGCATCAGTGCTGTAATGCAAGACCCCATTTCCCAATTCCTGTTAACGTCATCATATAGTATTATATGGTCTACATGAACATAGTCCAGTCCTAATATTCTAAAAAGCTTCACAGCTCCCCATACCACAGAGAGATCTCAATCAAAACTTTTGTATTACAGAAGGAATGGGACAATATTACAATTTTTCTTTTTGACGTCAAAGAAAAGAAAATTGCAAGTGTTTCTATTACATGTAAACAATTTTTTTTCTGTTTTATGTGTGTATGGAAAGAAGTAGTTTTACTTCATCAGTGCCTCACTGAGATGAATAGAAAGCACATGAAACAACAAACACAGTAAAATGCACAATGTAATCTGGCAGTCTATTCCTTGTTTCAGTTCTTTTATCTTTTATTCGATACTGTACATATACTTTCAAGACAAATTGTATAATACTGTATTTTATGGATTAGAATCAACATTTCCTCCCCAAGAAAGTTTCCAGCCATATCCACAAACCTACCAACACTCTCTCTATCATTCTCTTCTTACACTTATATTATTGCATATAAATAGGTAAATAATAAAACAAAAACAAGTCTGCCTGAATGGGGAAAACTCACAGTGGTTATTAAAAAAACATTTAATTTTCTCAATACATGTCTCAACTATGCTTCTTCAAACTCCTATTTCTGCCTTTTGAAGACCCAACTCACCTATGAAATTCCATTCATATCATGATTAAGTGCCATACATAATGATTGAACATACTTCCAAATGAAAAATGTGATATAATTTCCTTTTTCTCAAGCACCTATAATGTCACAAATTTTGTAAGTGAGTATACCTGTGGGACCATTACATTTCGTTTTATAAGAGAAACAAGCGACACCTCTGATTCCAACTGAGAAGGATGTGAAGAAAGGGAAGAGAATAGCTTACTGGCATAAATGAAGTATTTATATGTAAAAGGAACATAAAGGCCCATCTCATCCACATACTTCTCTTCACAATGTTCTAAGAATAAAACCTTAAGAGCTCCCTGAAGCCCATGACATGAATGAGGCTTTCTATGAAGTTGGTATGGAACATTCCAAGCAAGGACATTTTTCCTCTATTCTAGTTCTTATTTATCCATAGTATTAGCACCAGCAACAGATCAAACAAAGCAAACACATAGGGTCATTTTTATAGATGTTCACTCACTGTTCTAATGGTCCTATGTTTACTAAATGTGTATATTAAGTTCACATTATATATACAAGAGAGATGAATACATTAAAATCTGTATCATATATATATATATATATATATATATATATAATTTCAAGACATAGAACAGGTTATTCTCAGAATTTCTATACATAATATGAATGTATTACACATACTTAATAAACATAAGGCTATTGTAATGAAGAGTAAAATTATTTAAAAATGACCCTATGCATTTATTTATGTTACCTAGATGCCGATCTGCTAAGCTCCTTTTTTAATTTTAAATTTTATATTAACTACAGTTTATTCACTTTGTATCACAACTGTAGCCCCTTCCCTCTAATCCCAATTGGCAATATCTACTCAAAGCATCTCTCCAATGTCAACTTCTCAAGTAGGTAGACTTTTATAGCTCTAATAGAGCTGACCACAAATCACATAGACTCAGTCCTCATGAGAACTTGGCCACTAACATTCCTATGAATCACGCTAAACATATTTTTGAAGGATTTCAATTTAGTCAAATAACAAGCTTTCTTCCTTCCTCTATAGCCTGCAAGATGGGTGTTATCATTGGGATGGACAAAACAATTTGAACAACTAGTTCAAGTTTGTTGAGACATTGAGAAGTGTATGTCTTCACTGTTTATCTGTCATAAATGGTGTTCTTTCACTAAAAGCTTCTACAGCTAAATTCAAATGAAGTTATGTTGCTGAAAATAGTATGTGATTAGGTTAAAACAGAGATTCAATATTAAGTAATATGCAAGCATGGCAATTTTAGTGAAATTTCATAGTTACTGAAATCTTAACAGTTTCAAGATTCACAAGAGCGCTTTTCTTCTTTCCTTTTTTTATACTTAGTCTTGTCTATCAAGAGCAAAGAAAAACCTGTTTCATTTCCCCAGAGAGTATTTCATTGCCTTTGAAATGTGGAAGGCTCAGGAAGGGGGGGGGGTGGATGAAGGAGGGAATAAACCAAAGTGGAAGAAGAGAATAATTTAAAGAACTGCTGGAGCTCTCTAATAAACATGATCCAGTGCTGTTGTCAGTGAGAATTCAATGATCATTAACATCACTGTTTCAAAAGAAAAATTACTCCCACTGTATCTGTCAAATCAATATCTACAAGAAGAAAGGGACTATCATAGATTGTAATCAGCAAGCTGCTCAATACATTGAGGTTTTCAAGCCACATTAATCAGATCCTTATTTTAATGATATTAATTAAACATTCACAAATTATATTTAATATATACCTTTGCTATTTCAGAGATTTTTTTTAGAAAATCCTAATTTTGGAGATAATATTTACATAGTGCCTGTGTAACAGTTATTATATAAAAATATATAATATATGATTCAAAACATAGCAAGCTAAGGGAAAATTTATATTATTATGATGAAAATTATACAGTAAGTACTATGATATCATAAAGTTTAAATTTTCCCTCTCCCTGAATATATGTGTATTCTGATATATATTTCTTTCATTTCACTCATTGAAGTCATTTAATATATACAAAAAGAACTTTTCAATTTATTTACAAGCTTTTTTTCATAAAGTTTCAAAAGTGTTTCCCTAATGTACTGGCAGAACTCATTTGGTCCAAAGCTAGTCTGATATTATCTCTCTGTCCAGCCTGCACATTGATGTGAGGGTTAAATCCTCAGCTTCCTCTTTTTTACAGTCAGTTCATATTCTGCCTTTTGCTCATAGCTGAACTAACTTTTGCAAAGGACAAATCACATTCTTGCTGAGCAGCAGAACAAGTATAGAAATATCATGTAAGAAACATGTTGCTCGTCCTCGTCCTCTCCAGCTCTTACTATTTCCCACTTCTTACATACGGGAACCATACAAAGAAAGCAACAGAACCAGAAAATTTGAACACAGGGAACTTCCCAGAGACTCATACTCCAACCAAGGACTGTTCATGGAGATAACCTAGAACCCTTAGAATGTCATGTAGCCCATGACATTGCTACATCTGTGGACTGATGGACATTGAAAGAAGATGAAAACAGGAAAATAGGACAGAAGCCTACCACAAAGGGCCTTGGAAAGACTCTACCCAGCAGTGTGTCAAAACAGATGCTGAGGCTCATAACCAAACTTTGGGAAGAGTGCAGGGAATCTCATGAAAGAAGGGGGAGATAGTAAGACCTGGAGGGGACAAGAGCTCCACAAAGAGAGCAACAGAACCAAGATACTTGGGGATAGGGTTTTTTCCTGAGACTGATATTCCAACCCAAGACCATTCATGAATATAACTTAAAACCCCTGCTCAGATGTAGCCCATGGCAGCTCAGGATCCAACTGGTACCCTAGTAAGGAGAACTAGGGACAGATGGAAAGGGAGGAGGACCTACCTATCAGTGGACTTGGAGAAGGGGATGGGAGGAAATGAGGGAGGGAGGGTGAGAATAGGAGGGAATAAGGGAGAGGACTACAGCTGGGATACAAAGTGAATAAGCTGTAATTAATATAAAAAATTACAAAAACCAAAAAAAAAAAAAAATAAATGAAAAAGAAATTACTCTCCATTTCTTCTAGGATTTCATAACTTTGCTCTTTAATTTCACTTTTTTAAATTTATTTATTTATTTTTTTATTATTAGTTACATTTTATTAACTCTGTATTCCAGCTGTATCCTAAGATATTTGAGGAAGGAACACGGGACCAGGAGGAGAAGAGGGAGGGAGCTATGATTGGGATATAGTAAATGGATAAATGAGTAAATAAATAACTATGATGTAAGAAATAAAAAATATTTATTTATTCAGTTCTGCACTTGCTGTTCTACTGTGTTTTGTATCTCTTTTGTTGAATTAAATATTTCCTTATACTTTCAATATATGATGTAGAATTTTAAGCACTCCTTTCCTTTTTTCTCTCTGTTAATTCTGGTTTGGTAATTTGGTTCTACATATTTTCCTTCACGTTGGTCTAATTTTTCTCTTTCCAGATTGTGTTATAGATATTTATTCTCATGTTGTGATAGTCTAGGTTCTGTTAAAATTCTGTGAAACTAAATGATTATGAGTGTGATATGTGTGTAAAATTTGTGTTTGTGTGTTTTCTGTCAATTCTGATATTGAGACCAGGAGTGTGATCTCACTGTCCAAGTGCGGTACCTACAGTGCTGTTTTCCACAACAGACTTTTAGATATGTCTGAACAATCCTGAGGTTGACCTAGGATTTGATCAGTGCTTTGCTTACATGTTCATCTCTAAAGCCTATGCCTGGTTTAATTGGGTCTTATCAACAACATCGGTGTAGATTTTGACATGGCGAATCTATGTATCCCCAATTAGGTTAATCTGCACACAAAAACAGTAAATGGATTTATTTAGCTGTCTACTTTTTTTTTTATGTCTATATACTCTACATATCACAAAGGTCTCCTGTGTTATTTATCCATTCTGAAGAACTGATCTGTTTCAGGATTGCAGCCGTTGTGACCTTGTGCACCTATGTGCAGCTCTGTATACTCTGAAGACAACACAGTAACAGGAAAAAAATCCGGGAAAATAGCAATTCCTAAACTGTCATTATTTGGACTTAACAGTATTTTTTCTTGATTCCTTTAGCCAAAAAGATTGAAGTTTAGGAACTCATACTAGTATTACTGTTGGAGTAGCATCTTAACAATTAAATCAATCACATATCAAACCTGACAACCGATTGAGTGAAAATTAACACAAACTCCAAAATTACGATTTTCAGGTTTTCAAAGGCATTGGAGGGGCTGAGAGTCTGAAATGAAGATAGCAGAGAGACAGAAGAGGAGAGGAAGCTACATCGGTATTAATACAATTCAAATGATATCTTTTCCAGAGTGCTATTTATTTATTTAGATTAGGATGTTTTTATTGAGCCAAGTAATAAATTCTGTGATGCCAATTGTCTGCATGTAATTAATATCCCCACTGCCTCTTCACTCTCAATGATTCCTTTTGTTTTATCATTTAGATGATGTTTCAAAGAATAATTACATTCAATGTAGATTAAAAGAATATACGTATATTACATATATTTGCTAGAACAAAAATAAAACATAGATATCAGCATTACTAATGTTTAAAGAAGAAAAATAACATTTTAATAATTATTTATTAAACTGATAAGAACAGATACTACACTTGATCTTAGCCAAAAGGCCGAGAAGCGATCAAAACAAAGCGACTGCCTACAGATTGGGAAAGAATCATCACCAACCCTTTATCTGACAGAGGACTCATATCCAATATATATAAAGAACTAAACAAGCTGAAAAGCAACAAACCAAATAATCCACTTAAAAAAATGGGGAACAGAGCTAAAGAGAGAATTCTCTGCAGAGGAATATCGAATGGCAGAGAAGCACTTACAGAAATGCTCAACCTCATTAGCCATTAGGGAAATGCAAATCAAAACAACCCTGAGATTTCACCTTACACCCATCAGAATGGCCAAGATGAAAATCTCAAGGGACAACACATGCTGGAGAGGTTGTGGAGAAAGGGGAACCCTTCTCCACTGCTGGTGGGAATGTAAACTTGTACAACCACTCTGGAAATCAATCTGGCGCTTTCTCAGACAACTAGGAATAGCCCTTCCTCAAGATCCAGCCATACCACTCCTAGGCATATACCCAAAAGAGGCGCAAGTACACAAAAAGGACATTTGCTCAACCATGTTTGTAGCAGCTTTATTTGTAATAGCCAGAAGCTGGAAACAACCCAGATGCCCCTCAACTGAAGAATGGATGCAGAAACTGTGGTACATCTATACAATGGAGTATTACTCAGCAATGAAAAATAAGGAAATCATGAAATTTGCAGGTAAATGGTGGGACCTGGAAAGGATCATCCTGAGTGAGTTGTCCCAGAAGCAAAAAGACACTCACGGTATATACTCACTCATATAAACATACAATATAGAATAAACCCACTAAAATCTGTACATCTAAACAAACTAATCAAAAGAGAGGACCCTAACTAAAATGTTCAATCCCCATCCTGAAAGGCAAAGAGGATGGACATCAGAAGGAAAAGAAAATAGGAAACAACCTCGGAACCTGCTACAGAGGGCCTCTGAAAGCCAGAAGAAAACAGGAAACAACCTTGAAACCTGCCACAGAGGGCCTCTGAAAGCTTCTGCAGTATAGACTGTCAAAGCAGATGCTGAGCCTGATAGCCAACTGATGGGCAGAGTTAATGGAATTTTATATAAGAAGTGGGAAATAGTAAGAGCTGGAGGGGACGGGAACCCCACAAGCAGAGCAACAGAACAAGATAATTTGAACACAGGGAACTTCCCAGAGACCCATACTCCAACCAAGGACTATTCGTGGAGATGACCTGGAACCCCTGCACAGGTGTAGCCCATGGCAGTTCAGTGTCCAAGTGGGTTACATAGTAATGTGAAGAGGGACTGCCTCTGACATAATCTGATTGGCCTGCTCGTTGATCACTTCCCCCTGAGGGGGGAGCAGCCTTACCAGGCCACAGTAGAGGACAATGCAGCCACTTTTGATGAGAACTGATAGACTAAGATCAGAAAGGAGAGGAGAACCTCCCCTATCAGTGGACTTGGGGAGTGGCATGCATGCAGAAAGGGGAGGGAGTGTGGGATCGGCAGGGGAGGAGGGAGGGGCTTATGGGGGGGATAAAAAATGAATAAAGTGTAATTAATAAAAAATTTAAAAAATAATTATTTATTATTATTTAATAAATAGTAAATAAATTTAAATTATTCTTTCAAGAGATCAATGATAACAATGAAAATCATTCTTTTGGCTGGGGAAAAATAATAATCTTGATGAGTTTCCAGAGCAGGTACTGTGAAGTCATCATGGCTAATTAATA
Source organism: Psammomys obesus (assembly GCF_907164565.1). NCBI lineage: Eukaryota > Metazoa > Chordata > Mammalia > Rodentia > Muridae > Psammomys > Psammomys obesus. The sequence goes on along the minus strand of NW_026592890.1, from coordinate 29,299,137 downwards.
ATTATATTATTAATGAATGGGGAAGGGATTAGATACTGTAAGTTTTGTTCCTATGCTAACAAAGAAATTTCCCGTGCAAAAAGGATGGGAAAAGTGTTATCTGAAAATGGAAGATATTTTTTGCGGAACTTGAGAATTTTTCATTTATATGGATGCATATATATGTGGAGTTAAATGTCAATGACAAGGAGCCAGTAAACAAAGAAAGAGTAAAATCAGAGAGCAAAGAGAAAGCACTGCGAAGAGTGAAATCCCTGGAGTAGGAGGAAAGGAATCTAAGAACAGGTGAAGTTATAAACTTGGAATGAACCAAGGCAACTCTTTAAAATAACACTAAAAGTTTGCCTGCACAGTTCCCACTGGACTTTTTGTTTAAATTTTCTTTCCCACCCCCTTATTGGCTCCCGAGGGAGCACTGTGTGATGTATTAATCGCATACTGATTCTCATTCCTGTATTTGCTTCTGGGAACTCTAACTCCAAGTTTAAATATACTTTTTTATTTCTTATTTAAATTTCTTTAAATTATTCTAATTGCCTATTCTGTATAGTAACTACTTCAAAATTAATTCTTACATTAGAGATCTTTATTTGTTAATTTTCTTGTTTTAGCCTTTATCCTTCCAATAAATGGTACCTTAATTACCTCATAGCAAAGGATTATATTTAATTTTTGCTTTGCCTTAACCCTGTCAATTCACCAGCAAACAGAGTTGATGGTGAGTTACAGTTAAAAGTATTACGTTTGTTCCTTCTGTCTCCTGCCAGTTTTGTTAAGCCATATTTCCTCTCATCAAGACTGCTAGAGGAGACCTAAGTGATGAATTCATATATTCTACAATCTGATTATTTAAATATAAGCAGGAAAAGCATTTGCAAATGTTCCTCAAATAATGTCCTATTGTTTTCTATCAGTATTAAAAAGTACTGTACAAATTCATTCAGGATACATGAAAGATTTAAAAGCAGCGATAGAGAAAGCACTGGTCAGAAGATAAACTGTCAAGATCGTGTAAGGCTGATGTTAAGTAGTAAAGAGTCAGTCTGAACACATGGTGCCACGTGAATATCCCCCTTCTTTGATCCCACGTGACCCTGCGACAATTCTTCCAGTGATCACTTTTGTTTAGAATCTCTACATGACTAGCTTCCTTGGCCTCCAATTGGCTGTTGAGACACAGCACTCTCAGTGAGACTTTCTCTGTTCAGTCAGCATCACGTGAGGATTGAGAGCTGGATGATATCATTTCATACTCTTCTCTACTTACATTGCTCCCCAGTCGACTGGCTTGGCGGGCTTTGCATCATCGCCAGTGTGTCTCCACAATCAAGAATGGTACATGGGTGAAATAGACATTATACATGCTCTGACCAAAGTTTTGAATTAATAACTGAAATGTTAATTTGGATATTACGTTTCTGCCTTTTATTTAGTTTGGCTAAGTATTTGTCTGGCTTGTTGACTTTCTCAAAGAGCTATCTTTTAGTTTCACTGATTGTTTGTATTGTTCTGTTTGTTTCTAAGTTATTGGCTCAGCCCTGAGTTTAATTATTTCCTGCCACCTCCTCCTCTTGAGTGTGTCTGCTTCTTTTTGTTCTAGAGCTTTCAGATGTGCTATTAAGTTGCTAGTATGTGCTGTCTTCTATTTCTTTATGAAGGCTCTTAGTGCTAAGAACTTTCTTCTTGGCATGGTTTTCATTGTGTCTCATAAGTGCAAGTATGTTCTGCCTTCATTTTCATTGAATTCTAGAAATTCTTTAATTCCTTTCTTTTTTCTTCCCTGAACCTGGGATCACTGAGTAGAGAGTTGTTCAGTTTCCATCAGTTTGTAGGATTTCTGTTGTTTTTGTTGTTGGTTGTTTCTAGCTTTAATACATGGTGGTCTGATAAGATACAAGGGGTTGTTTCGATCTTGTTGCATTTGTTGAGACTTGCTTTGTTACTGAGTATATCATCAGTTTTGGAAAAGGATCCATGTGATGTTGAGAAGAAGGTATTTTTTTGTGTGTGTGTTTGGGTGAAATCTAATGATACCTTTTAAGTCCATTTAATTCATAATTTAGGTTAGTTTCATTATTTCTCTGTTTTGTTTCTGTATCTTTGACCTATCCAATGGTGAGAGTGAGCTGTTGAAGTCTTCCACTATTAATGTATGGGGATCAATGTGTGATTTAAGCTTTAATGATGTTTCTTTTCCAAGCGTGGGTGCCCTTGCATTTGGGATATACATGCTCAGATTTCAGTCATCATCTTTGATGAGTATGAAGTGGCCTTGAAAGTCTATTTCTTTAGATATATAATTATATAGTATGTAATATTAGGCATTAGATATATAATAGCTACTCCTGCTTATTTCTTGTGTCCATTTGCTTGGAAAATCTTTTTATGAGGTAATGTTTATTTGTTGCTGAGGTCTGCTTCTTATATGCAGCAGAATGATGGATTCTGTTTTCACAACCACTCTGATAGCCTGTGTCTTTTTATTGGGAATTGATTCCATTGATGTTGGGATATGAATGACCAATGATTGCAAAGAACTCTAATTTTGATATTGATGGGGATAATGTGAGTGTATGTGCTTATGTGCTTTCCTTTTATTTTTTTATTTTTATTTTTTTGTTGGTGTGAAATAATTTATTTCCTGTGTAGTTGTTTTTTTTTTTTTGTGGGGAGGGGGTGGTGTAAAACCTTCCTTGTGTTAGAATTTTCCTTCTAGTATTCTTTGTAGAGATGAGTTAGAAGAAAGATATTGTTTAAGTCTGGTTTTGTCATGAAATATCTTGTTTTCTCCATCTCTGATGATTGGAAGTTTTACTGGATATAGTAGTCTGGACTAGAATCTGTGGGTTCTTATGGTCTTCATAATATCTGCTGAGGCACTTCTGGATTTTAAAGTCTCTGATAAGAAGTCTGTTGTAATTTTAATAGGTCTGCCTTTATTTGATACTTACCCCTTAGCCCTTGGTGCTTTTAATATTCTTTCTTTGTTCTGTAGATTTTGTATTTTGCTTCTTATGTGGTGGAAGGATCTTTCTTTGTTGGTCCAATTTATTTGGTGTTCTTTGGGCTTCTTGAACCTTTGTAGGCATCTCTTTCTTCATGTTAGGGAAATTTTCATCTACAATTCTGTTAAAGATATTTTTATGGGCCTTTGAACTGGGAATCTTTTATTCCTATTATCCTTAGGTTTGATATTTTCATAGTGTTCCACATTTCTTGGTTGTTTTGTTAGAAACTTTATAGATTTAGCAGTTTCTTTGACTGATGTATCAATTTCTTCTATCGTATTTTCTACACCTGAAATTCTCTCTTCCATCTCTTCTAATCCGTTGGTGATACTTTTGTCTGTTTTTTCTAATCTCTTTCCTAGATTTTTAATCTCAGGATTGCCTCAGATTGTGTTTTCTTTATTACTTCTATTTTTTTTTCTTTTTGGGTCTTGAACAGCTTTCCTTTCCTTCTCTTTTTTGCTTATATTTTCTTGTTTTTTTAAGGGATTTATTCATTTCCTTTACATGTTTGACTCTATTTTCCTATATTTCTTTGAGGAATTTATTCATTTCTTGTTTAAAGACCCATACTATCTTTATAAGATTAGATTTAAGGTCACTTTCCTGTGATTCAGGGCTTGTTGTAGTAGGGTAGTTAGGCTCTGGTGGTACTGTATTGCCCTAGATTTTGCTGAATATGTTCTTACACTGGCATTTAGCCATCTGGTTGTCCCTTGTGTTGGCAGGCTTAGAGGTCCCTGGCAGTCCTTGAAGGCTGCAGCCTCTGTGATTGCAGACAGAGGTGGGGCCCAGCAAATGGTGCACTGAGATACTGCTAGAATCTTTTGGCTACTGGCTCTGGTACTCCCTGATGGCTGCTGCCTCTGGAATTGCAGACCGAGGTGGGACTCAAGAGCTGGCATGTGGAGGTCACAGGGCATAGCTTGCCACAAGTGGTCATCCCTACCCCTGGAACTCAATAACTGAAATGTCTACTGGACAGATGAATATTATTTTAAATCATGAAGAAATTAATTTTATTACTTAAATTTCTTGCTTATATATGAGTTGAAAAATTATATATCCAAATTAATATTGGGATGTTTGCAAACAGGTAACAGTTGATAGAAATTATCAAAATACTCCTCTTTTTTTTTTTTTTCTCATAGCATACTATGGGTTCACATAGCCTATAACCATGAGCAATAAAATGTCTAGAATGAGTCAGGGGTGTAGAAAACATGGATCAATGGTTAAGAACACTTGCTGCTCTTGTGGAGTACCTGGATTTAATTTCCAGAAGATGGGTTAAGTTTTCAGTTTACCAGTCTACTCAGCTCCATAGGATCCAATGGCTTTTTATGGCTCACACAATGTATGCACACAGAGCCCATATTTATTTACATGCAGTCAAAACACCCATGCATGTAAAATAACAATAAATGCGTCTTAAAAATAAAAGCAGGTTTTAAATTTAAATTATCTCGGAACAAATTACATCTTTTAGGATTTCTTCACTATGTGAAGGTCACTTACACTGTTTGTAACAGTCTCCTATAATGTGCTGATAATGATAGATCTAATTTAGAAACTTGTGAAGAATAGGTGGACACATTTGTGAGTGTATTAGTATTTGCCAAAGAGAAGTGTGGAAATTATCTTGGGACCAAGTAGTTCTCTTAAGTCCATATCTTGTTTAAACACCATGTCTTCAAACGTTCCCATTCTGTATCTCTTCAGCTTTAGTTCTATAGTAAATTCTACCATCCATTCATATCTCTATCATATTTTGGCTATGCTAAGAACAGTTTGAATGCAAAAATCTGAATGAGAAAGAAATGATAAATGTTGGTTTAAGGCAGAAATCAAAGAGAAGAGAGTTAGAGAAATACTCTGTGGGGTTGACAGAAAAATATCACTAAAACAGGTTTTCACTTGTTATTTAAGAGTAGAAGAAGGAGACTACAGCAATGAGTTAGTGCAGAAAATGTTTGATGTAAATGTATGAAACCCTAAGACCACAGAATCCCAAGATTGTCTGTAAAAGTGTCACGATGTTCGGAATCTATAAGTTTAGGCTTTTCTCACAAGATAGGAGGCAGGAGGAAGAGAATCCTTCTCTGAAGCTCAGTAAGCAGTTAGCCTGGTGTGTGGCTGGCGTGGCAAATGACAAGAGATCTTGTTTCAAATAAAGTAGAAAGTGAGAACCTATGTCATGGTGTCCTGTGACTTTCATACACTTGCTGTAGTGAAAGAAAGCCTGCAATAAGACACATGAACACATAAATAATACACATGTTCATATATTATTTTTAAATAGACAAGGGATAACTCTTCAAAATAACAGTGGAAAGAAAAACTTCTTTCTTTCTTGGGCATCCATTATATTACAGTGACATTCTACATGAAAATTAACCCAAGACTTATCTATCTGCAATGTCTAGTCTTTTGTTCTGTATCTTAGTTATAATATTTAAGGACTCTGGCAAGGAGGCCATTCATCTAGGAAGTTCACTTTTCTAGCAATACAGAAGGACTCACCATTGGTAATATAGGAGGTAAGGGTGGGAGGAGTGAGTTCTGGAGTCCAGGACCTTCCTTCCATCCTGACCTGTTATTCTATTGCTTCCTCATGAGAAATTCCCTATATGACTTTCTTACGATCGTTCTCCTTCTCACTAACCTTTACCTCACCAGCTTTTAAAACTTAGTGCTATTATCATGCTCTCCTTACTGAATGGCTGAATGAACAAAGACCCCTTGAGTGACTTTTGCATGGCGTGCTACTTGTAGTTATTATTGCTCAGTAGAGGTAATATATCACAAAACCAATTTACTGTTTGGGGGCTCCTTTCATTTCTTCCAGAAACAATTACACTTGACATAACAAAAATTACATGCTTTCTCTGACTGGAGAAATATTGTGTCTCTAGATGGCTTTTATCTTATTTTCCTATTTTTAATTTAACTTCCTCATATTCTCTTCTCCTAGCACTTGAAATTGTCATTGATAGGGCTCATTTTGTGTTCATACATCATATTATTAGAAAGAGTTTATTTTTCTACTTATGTCAATATTGAAAAAAATTTTAAAAAACATCACATAATATTTTATTCACTGTTACCTTGCCTTTAATTTAATTAATAAGGAAATTTATCATAGCTGTGTTGTACATACATTTTTGGTAAATGAGACACAGATGATAGTAGTAATTAAACATGTCTCACCCTTTCTAGACTACTTGAGGAATTTTCAATGACAGTCTTAAAAAATGAATCTGATAAAAACTATTCTTGTATGTATAAACTGTTCTCTTAGGAACTTGGTTCAATTTCAACCACTACTTCACACAATTTAGATATATCATCCTACAAAGTACAGGCATCCTTAAACTAATGTGATGAGAAGTCCTTGGTGATGAAAAGTATGCTGCCCTTAGAAACTTCCACTACAAAGAAATAAGGACTAAAAAGGACCATGACATGACACACTGTAATTTGGCAAACGTTTTTGATTGCTAAAGTGGAAAAAGTTTAGAACTGTAGACAGGTGACTGTTATTTTCATATCAAGTGTCTTCCATGTTTAATAGCACAACACCTTGAAAAATAACTCGGCTTCCAGTTTGTCACGGACAATTGATATCTTGATGCTATGCCAGTAAACTTCCTAAAATCTTAATATTATATTTATGTTACAAAAGAATTTCCAAACAATGTTTACAATTCCAACTAATATATAGTACTGATGTCTTTATATTTCAAGAGCAATGCTTTTGTCTTGATAGGTTTCCCTTCAGCAAGAAATAGTTTGGTGCAGGAATTCACATGCAGCATGTCTTCTAAAACAGAGTTTAAGGGTTTTCTCTGAAGCCTGCATAGCTTCACAGAAATAGCTCAGAAAGCAGTTCTTATTAGACAAACAGTGAGGATGGGTGGAGTGAGTGGGGCTCTAGTTGAAATGAATGATTCTGTCACAGTGACAACCATATACAAATTGTGTGGAAAAAAGTAAATTGAGTTCTAAGGAATCAGTCACCTGGGGTTCCGAGAAAGCTCAGTGAATAAAGTATTTGTCCCATAAGCACGAGAATCTCAGTTTATATTCCTAGAAGTCAAGAAAAAGCGAGCCAGGCCCTGCAGCATTTGTAGTCCGATGACCTACAAGGTAGATATGAAGGGCAGGCAAGCAAGAACCTGTGAGTTCCTGCCTGGTTCAAACAGCTGTCTTGCTTCAGTAAACATGGACATCTAACTGAAGAAATAAGCCACTCTAACGAGCGACAACTCCCATAGGTACATGTCCAGCACAAAAATAAACACAATGGCATCTTTGGAGACTCTGCCTCCTAATATTAAGTCAGGGTTCCTGCTTCTGGTGTTGATGGTGGTTTTTAATTAATCAATCAATGAGCGGATTCATTGATTAATTTCTGTGTAACAGATCCCTTGTGTATATATTATGACATCCACCATTTTTTATGGGATTCCTAAGAATGCAAACTGCCTCTGCATCTATATGTGTTTTTTGTACTTTTTATTTTGCTTGTCTGTGTGTGTGTGTGTGTGTGTGGTTGTTTTGTCATATTCCCATTTGCTTGCTTTTGAGTTATCGTATTTTGATTTATTATTATTCCTTAGATGAGTTTCTCTCTCTCTTTTTTCTAAAGAGATACAGGCATTATAGATCCAGATGGGAGAGAAGGTGAGAGGAACTGGGCAGAGTAGGGGGAGGGGAAAGTACAATCATAATATATTGTATAAAAAAATCTATTGTCAATTAAAGAAAACAATTAATGAACACACTGTACTCAGTGGGTTTCTATTGCTGCGATTAAACACTGATCACAAAGAACTTGAAGAGAAAAGGTTTTATTTTCCCTTTCAGACTACAATCCATTATTGAGGGAAGTCATGGCAGGAATTCAAGCAGAAAACTGAAGGCAGAACTCAGGCAAAGTCATGAGGAACACTGCTGACTGGCTTGCTACTCATGGCTTGCTTAGTCTTTTTTTCTTATTTAACATAGGACTACCTGCCCAGAGGTGGCACCATCCATAGTGGGCTGGGCCCTCCCTCCCACACCCACCACCTGATTGTCAGCTTCTTGCTTCCAAAAGCTTCTGCACAAACCTGCATGCACATGTGCCCACACACAGGAGGGAACACACATACAGAGCTAACACACATATTCAAATAAAGAGAAATATTTAAGTGTGGTTTGAGTTGATGTATTTTTAAAAACTTTGCATTTATACTTCTTCATGTGAAATTTTAATAAACCCTATTTTAAATCTAGATATGGATTCTGATGTTATCACATGCCTTAAATACCCTATATGAAAGTAAGTTTATTCATTTCTTATGTAAGTTAGAAGTCATTTAAGGCATTATCAATTTGAGAAATTTACTAGTGTGTGAGCATATTTTCTTTTTTTTTTAATTTTTTTTATTATTTTTTTCTTTTTAGTTACATTTTGTTAACTCTGTGTCCCAGCTGTATCCCGCTCCCTCATTCCCTCCCCAACCCCACCCTCCCTCCCTGGTCTCCTCCCTGCCCCTTTCCAAGTCCACTGATAGGGGAGGACCTCCTCCCCTTTCATCTGACCCTGTTTTATCAGGTATCTTCAGGGCTGGCTGCAATATTTATTCACGATAGCCAGAAACTGTAAACAATCTAGAAGTCCCTCAAAGAAGAATATATAAAGAAAATGAGGTGCATTACACAATGAAATATTATGTATCTCTTAAAGGATGTATCGTCAAACGGGTGGAACTAGAAAACATAATATTGAGTGAAGAAACCCAGAAACAGAAAAATAAATGTGATTTGCATTCACTTACATGTGGATCTTAGCCATTGAACAACCTATAGACTCAGAAAGGTTAGGTATAGAAGAAGGATGTATATATAGTGTGGAGATATAATTCTCCTTGGGAGGGAGTAAAAAGAACAGATTTTTATGGCTTCATTGAGGGTTGATAGAGATGGGCACTGAGGATCAGGAGGATAGGGGAAGGGGCTATAGAGTAGGGGGAGAGGCTGTCAGGACAGATAGAGAGAATAGAGGAGCATTTGGGAATGATATGGAAACCTAGTGCAGTGGGAACTTCCTAAAATATATGAAAGTGATCTCAGTGACATTTCCTAGTAATGAAGGGTGTAGGGTCCCAATTGGCCATCTCCTGTTACCAAAAGAGGTTTCAAGTACTGAGACTGGGTCCCATTGCATTTAATTGTTGGACTAGGGATGGGGGGTGACATAAAAATCACCAAATTATCTAGGATGTTGCTTAGAAAATGGGTTGTTCTCTTCAAATTTCCAGGGACCCCCATTCCAGAGGGTAGCACCAACATAACAAAAAGTCTATTACAGTGCCTACATGGTACCTTCACCCCAACTTTTCAGTGTCTTTGGTGCTGGAAGGTACTCTTCATGCTACCAAAAGGGAAATATAAACACCAGGCCACCCACAAAGCCTTAGACCTACAGTCTTCCTTACTTTACAAGGCAATGGTGGTACAGAAATTATTTTATTTGACTTAAGGCCTGCTCTATGAGAAGGAACCCATACCCACTGGTTGGGTGACCAAGAGCCAGAAAACAAGATAGGCCATAAGGTAAAACCAAACAAAGTTGCTCTAAAATAGGGAGGGGAATATCAATACAATATTTCATAATGATGTTCTTCTATACTCAGAGATCTGTGTATTTCTCAGTCATCATCAAAGAAGCTTTTTCCAGATGCAGATGGGAACAGATAGAGATACCTATAAACAGACATTATGCAGACAGAGTCTAAATGGCATGTCTTTATCAAACCCCTCTCCTCAGATGTCAGAGTACCCTGCCTGTGAAAGGGAAGGCAAAAAAAGTATGAACCAGAGGAAATAGAGGATACCAGAGGAGCAACTCCTTCTGAATAAACTAAGCAAGGTGCCTATGAACTAAAAGAGCCTGAAGCAGCAAGCATAGGACTTCACCAGGTCCTCACCAGGTCCTGCATCTAGCTATATAATACAGCATCAGCATAGCATTTTTGTGGCTCTCTGTTCCTTGTGTCTGATCTTAGATCCTATATTTCCTGCTGTTGGGTGGTCTTGATCAACTCTGATGTGATGATTTTTCTTTATTTTATTTTGGCATGTTCGGTTGTTACTTCTTAGAAGCCTCTTACTTTCAAATGAGAGAAAGAAATGGAGTGGATCTGGAGAGAAAGTAGGAACGACCTGGGATGAATAGAAAGAGTGGAAACTATAATCACAATATAGCTTATGAGAATAGAATGTATTTTCAATAAAAAAACATGAAAGCAATAAAAAAGCAGTTATATCCTTAATGAAAGTATTGAAATTGAAATGTAAAACTTAAAGTAATGTAAAATTTATTTATCATGATTTTGAAGTGGTTAAATTGTTTCATTATGTGCCCAGTTAGAAGACACTTTACATGGACACCAAAGCTCTGTAATGACTTAGCAAACGTTTCAGAAATATAATGTACAGCTTTTAAGTGCCTTGACTGTTCTCTAGTGTTTTAAAATTGTTCTTTGTTGTGAATACTACATAAAAAATTAGTATGCTCTAGATTCAGCTATCTATACATCTGGCAGCTATTTTAACCACATGATTTTTCTGTTAACTGAGCATAACTCACTATGAGGTTCCACTGTAATGTATGTAGAGTCCACATAGAAACTGATAGATCAACCTGAGATTTGCATAGAATGATTTGAATTTGAATGAGAATGATTTCTTCAGTCTTTGGAAATTATCTTAGAAATTAGCTATTTGTCCCAGAAATTTAGATGTACATATGGATCAGGAATTGAAGTAAGATTCAAGGTAAATGCAAATCATGCTGTTATTTATGAACAGAAATAAACTAAACAAGTGAGTAATTGTGTTGTATGTTCTATGCATCAATTTTATATTAGGTATCATAGAAATATGAAAGTTATGAGTAATGTGATATGGCTTTCTTTTTTAAAAAAAAAAAGTAATAAAAATAAGATAATGAGTCCACCCACAAAATCTTTTCTATTTCCCCTTCCTAGTGCATTCCATGCAAAACGAAGCCCTTCTTGTTACTTAGCCTTTCTGAGTCTGAAGCTTGTACAATGATTACTTAATAGCTAATACTGCTTTATAAATAGGGATGTACAATATTTGTCTTGCTAGATCTGGGTCATCCCACTCAGGATATTTTTTTTGTTTTGCCATTCACCTGCAAATTTTGTGATGTAATTTTTAAACAGCTGAGTGATAATCCATTGTGTAAAAGTACCACATTTTCTTTATCCATTCATTAGAAGAGAGACATTCATGTTGCTTCCAGTTTCTTGCTATTATGAATAAAGCTGATATAAGCATAGTGGTATATATGTCTTTCTATTAGGATTGTGTGTCCTTTGGCTATATGCCCAAAACTGTTATAGCTGGATCTTGAGCTGGAGCAAATCCCAGTTTTCTGGGAAAACACAAGCTGTGTGGGCTAGACACCAACCTATTAGTATAACTCAACATAATTAGGAATAATTTCTTGTTTTGTTTTGTTTTGTTTTGTTTTCTCTTATGCCTCTGTGCTATTCACAGATAGGGTTTCTGGTCATCCAGTGTCAAACATGGATTCCCATGTCATGTTGTGGAACTCAAATCAGACCAGTCTTTGGTTCCTACTTCCATAAGCTCTGTGCCTCTATTGCCCCTGCACAGCTTGCAGACAGAATATATTGAAAGTCAAAGGTTTGTGGGTTGGTTGGTGCTCCCCCAACCCACCACTGGAAATTACCTAGCTACAGACAATGGACAGTTCAGGCTATGTGTCCTCCATTATTAGGAGTCCTCACTAGGCTAACCCTTGTAGAATCCTGGGAGTTTCTAATGTAGTAGATTTTCACAAGATGCTGGTGAATAGTGTCCAATTCAAATTATTCCTTCCTATTCAGTCTCTCTCCACTCCCACACCAGATCCCTCTTGTTCCATTGAAGCTTCTTCTGGCAGCTGATACAGAGACCCACAGGCAAACATTAGGTCCAACAAGATCAAAATCCCAAATTGGAGATCTGCATCAGGTCCCTCCCCATGGAGTTTGAGAATCCCTGTGGAAGAGGGGAGGAAGAATTATAGGAACCAGAGAGGTTGATGATATCAGAAAATAGCTCACAGAATCAACTAAGCAGGGCTATTAGGGGCTCACAGATTACTTGCACTAGACACAAATTTAAGACATTGCCACATTAAGTTTAATCAACATAAGAATTTTAATTAATTGTTTCCAAAACCAAATTTTAAAACCAAATGTAAATAAATGATGAGCATAGTATTAATATTTTAAATTATTATCTGTTTGAAGTCTAGGAAAAAAAAAACAAATACTATAAGTCCTTAAGCACTTGACTACTCGATTCATATAGAAAGTAAGGATTGTGTATACATGAGAAGAGATTTCACTAATGATCATTTGGAGATGAACTATTTTTGACTCACCAGTACGAAAAGCAGGAAATACAGTCACCATTTATAATTTTGTAATTCATTATAAAAGATACAATTAAAAAAACATAATAAGATAGAGTCAGCTTTACTGACCAGAGTTTTTATATTTTTATAGAGGTAACACTGAATATTTTCAACAGCTTCAGTAATACACCACAGGTAGACATTAGATTTATGAAGTGGAAGTTTCTGGTTTCATTGAAGACTTGGTTTTGTCATGTGATGTTTTCCTGCAAGCTGGACATGTGATGTTTTGCTGGAAGTTGGCTTGTGAGAGCCATCAACAGCAAAACTTGATGTTTTGCTATGAGCTCTCTCATTGAAGGATGTTGACTTTGGCCAGCTGAGAACATCTGTGGGTGGACTCTGAGGAGAGGCCCACTCACAGTGAGGGATACCATTTTTGATCCACATCACTGTGCTGATCTTCACATTTTGACACTTGAATTCAAAGAGAGAAACCTTCCAGAGAACTTCACTGGGCAATCCAACTGAGTCTTGAGACTTTCATTGACTTTCCCCCCATCTTCTGAATCAGGTTCCTGTTTGTTGTTGGCCTGTGGACTGGACTGCTGGTATTCTGAAAACTGAGTTTGGTAATCCCCTAAAGACCCAACTGACCCAAATATGGAGGAAGTAGATAAAATAGGTCTACAGCCCTTTCCCTACTAATATTCTATATAAGGTCTGGGAATTGAAGTGGAGGTAAAGGTGTTTAAGAACCCAACATAAAGTAGGTTTGGTGAAAATCTAAGCCTACAGATTTGAGTTATGAAAGACAAATAGACAATATTTATTGGACAAAACAACAACAACAAAAACTAATACTTGTGTTTAAAAGAATTAGCTAGTTAGCAAATTTGGAAACAGGAGTTCTGTAGACCTGAGTCTTTTCTCTATAGAAAACAATAGAGGCATCTGGAAGTTGGTAACAAAGGGAAGTAGAATCTGGGACTCTACTGGTCTGAGGATGATCAGGGAAAGTCTGATTTTAGATAAAAATAAGGCATTTTAGTGAAGTAAATTAATAAATTGATTTAGGGGAAGGTTTTTTCTTTTCTATTTACTATCCAATGTATTTTGCATCTGACCTATACCTTAAAAATTATCATGAAGCTGGGAGTGGTGGTGCACACCTTTAATCCCAGGACTCAGAGAGGCAGAGGCATCATCTATGTGAGCTTGTGGCCAGCCTAGTGTACAATGAGTGTCCAGGACAGCCAAGGCTACACAGAGAAACAGACCCTTGGCAGCTTAGTCTCCAAGTGGTTTCCCTAGGAAGGGAAACAGGGGCTGTCTCTGAGATGAACCTCCCTCCGAAGGGTTGTGGGGCAGCTTTGCCAGGCCACAGAAGAAGAGTATGCAGATAGTCTTGATGAGATCTGGTAGAGTAGAGTCAGATGGAAGGGGAGGAAGACTTACTCTAACAGTGGACTAGGAAAAGGGCATGGGAGGAATAGTGTGAGGGAAGGCAGGATTGAGAGGGACTGAGGGAGGGGCTGAGGGGGGGGCTACAGTTCTACAGTTAAGATACAAAGTGAATAAATTATAACAATTTTTTTAAAAAAATCTCAAAAGAAAGAAAAGAATGAGAGAGAGAGAGAGGGAAAGATTATCCTCAATACTTTTGTGAATGTCTGCAAGGCAGGAGAAGTCTTATAGAAGATGACAAAAATAGATATCATGATTATGCTTAAAAAATGAACCATCTATCATTACTTGTAAAGTTAGATAGTTACTAACTATACAAAAACGTGGAGAATGTCATTCTAGGTAATAAGCCTATACATTAAATGATTCTAAAATATTTTATCCTAGTTTTCCCATGAAGCTTATGAAAACTTAACAAAAGCACTGAGAAAAAAAACTTATTGGCCATGATTTAAGATGATACTTTTTCTGTCTCTACTGCACATGTTGGAGATTATAAAATACTTCTATAACTACAGGTATATTCTGGTCTATGCTTTAAATAGGCCAGGACACATTCTTTAATAAAAACTGGCAAAGACAGTTCAGTGGTTCAGTGATTATCTAGTAAGCATTAGGATCAGAGTTTTATTTCGACACTGAAAACTAAACAAACCCATCAACAAACCAATCAAAAAACCCACAAAGACATCTTAGGACACAGCATACACCAAAAATAAAAAGTGACATTTTTGCCTTTTATATATTGAAGGGATTTTTGAATCAGGAAAAAAATGCAAAAATAAAACCTCGAAACCTGTTGCCTTTTGAATTCACCTTTTACAGTGTTGCACAGCTGAAGAACATAATATAGAATAAACATACACACAATTCATGCAATCTAGTAGGAAGGGGAGTTGAAAGCAGGAACAGATACATACCACTGCTTATAAAAAGGCTGAGAAGTTTGCAGTCTATCAATCAATCTACTGATAAAAATTGTCTCAAAATATTGTCAGAAACCATAAGAGCTTATCTGGCCCAAGGAGTAAATTCTCTCTGAAGACTTGCTTTGAAGTAGTCACTGCTTCTATACTCATTAAATGGAACTTCATTTTCATATTGCAAAGTAAGACAGAAATGTCCTTAAATAAATAAACATTGTGGTAGTATTATCTATTTAATTTTTCTATAAGTAAATGCAGTCTGAAAAAAACACTCTTTTAATTCCAGGCTTAAATTTTGCTCACAGAAGTAATTACACAGTTGGCTATCAATTTATTAACCCTAAAAGTAATCATTCAATGACAAAGAGAAACAATACTTTTCTAAAACTGATTTTCTGTATAAGCAGAATAAATTTGACTTTTATTCTATTGCAAAAATACCATAGCTAGTTAACATTAAATTCTTTTTTATTAATTTATTTTTAATTACAGTTTATTCACTTTGTATCCCAGCTGTAGCCTCCTCCCTCATCCCCTTCCAATCTTACCCTCCCTCCCTCTTTTCCTCTCTTGTCTGTCCCCCAGTCCACTGTTAGGGGTGGTCCTCCTCCCCTTCCATCTGATCTGGAGGGGACAGAACTCCACAAGGAGAACAACAGAACCAAAAAATCTGGGCCTGAGGTCTTTTCTGAGATTGATAATACAAACAAAGACCATGCATGGAGAAAACCTAGAACCACTGCACAGATATAGCCCATACCCACTTCTGTGTCGAAGTGGGTATCCTAGTTAGGGGAACATGGGCTGTCTCTGACATGAACTCATTGGCTGGCTCTTTCTTCTCCTCATCCTCAAAGGAGAGCAACCTTAACATTAAATTCGTAATAAGCCGTAACATTCTAGAAAATAATGAGCATGTTTATGAAGGGATATATTTGTTGTATAAGGCTTTCATATTGCACTAATTGTTGGGTAAATATGAAATGTACAGAAATGTGGGGCTCAGAATAAATAAACTACTTGTGATTTAAATAAAATTAGAAGCTGTAGGAATCTCAGATTAGCTCACTCTATGAGTGCGGAAAAAAAAACATTAATCTCATACAGAGTAATTTAAAAGAAATTGGTAATTATTGAAAGGCAGGTATATATCCTTCATTAATTTAATGATTTCTGACTCTTGAACTAGACTAGTTCGAGCTGAAATAGGAGCCTCACTTCATCTCTCAACTTTCCATTTCTCAAACTGAGAATATTGATACTACCCAATTTTCCTGCAACATGAGAAAAAATTTAATAGAACTATATGTCACAGTATAACTTCTTCAAAATGTGTGACTATCCAAGGGTTTTTATCGTTTTTTTTTTCTACTTAAAGAATTAAAATGAAGAAAAAGGCAGGAATACATAGGTCGCATCAGGGAAACACTCTATTGGTGATAAAGAAAGATCTTATTAGGGGCTAGAAATTGCTCTCAGATACAGCAAGCACAAGCAAAGAAAGACCCTCTCAAAAGCAGAGGAATGCCTCAGGGGACCAGAAATACTGGGTATCCTCAAGGGTCGGATTTTTAAAAAATCTTTGAAGGATCTTCCACCTCAGTTTAAGCTAGGTTAGTTTGAACAAAGGCTGATTGGCACAAAACTGTTGTGTAAACCTGTCCAGATCTGATCTTGAACTGGATGACATCCAGCAAAGGCTGGATGACATCATGAGGCTGTGGTCCAATTGGTGGGAGAAATATCTCTTGCAGTGAGTTGCCAGGATTTTGTCTCAGTTCAGAGGAGTGAAGAAGAAGCCAGCCATCTTGGAAGTTCACTATATTTATTGCTTATACATAGTCCCTCTTCCTGACTTCCTATCGGGGAGTTTGTCTAATTCCCAGTCCCTCAATATAGCAAATCCCTGTGAAATAATAAGTATTATTGCTGAGTGTTTGAATAGTCTGTTTTTATTGTGAAAAATAATGTTTGATGTTTTTGGAGCATTTATTTATTTATTATACAGGCCATAGTTCATATTAGACAATTCCTAAAATAAAATGTATTGTCTAATAATTTCAAAGGAGTTTAGTACTATCCTAGCAAGACATACTAGTAAAAGCATAGAATAGCTATTTTCCTCAGTTTCTTTTAAAATATAATTAATTAATTATATTTTTATATTAATTTAATTAATATATAATTAAATATATGATATTAATTACTTATATTAATAAAAACCAGTGTTTCCTTTTGTCACCTGACTCAAACTATCTATGGAGGCCAGTCTCACCTCAAACTTGTATCCTGGCTCAGTGTCCTGGGTGCTCAAATACATAGTGTGCTCACCATGTCAAACTCAAGATTCTTACAGCTTAAGATTAAATACAAAAATTAACTCTTTCCAATAATAAGGATTAATTTTGCCATAAAAGACACACTTATGTTGAATGGTTAATATTGCCATAAAAAGACACATTTATGTTGAATGGCAGCAAATTGAAGAAATTAGTCCATGCAACTACAGACACCTGCATTTTGATATAATACACACTGGAGAAAATGCAGTATCTTCAGAAAATGGTGCTGGTCACACTAGGTGTCCAAATGTAGAAGAATGCAAGTATATCCACAGTTATCACCCTGTACGAAATACAGTTCTAAATCAATGAAGTACCTCAACAGAAGAGTAGACGCCCTGAATATGATAGAACAGAAAGTGGAAATAGGCTTGAGCTCAGTGTCACCGGAATAATCTTTAAACAGGACATTGATCGCACAGGCACTAATAACAACGGTTTATAAATGGAACCCCACGAAGCTCAAATGCTTCTGTACTGGAATGAACAACATTATTTGAGCCAAGGAACAGGCTACAGAATGGAAAAACAAAGCAAAACAACCACAAAAAATACCATAGAGTTCCTAGAACAACAACAAAAAGAAACCTGAATATCTAGAAAACAAATGAGCAAATGTTTAAAATGGGGTATGAAATTAAGTACTGAAGTTTCAAATGAAACACAAATGGCTGAGGAACACTTAAGAATATTCAATATTCTGAACTATCAAGGAGACGCAAATTAAATTTTCGTTGAGACAGTATTTTATCACAGTTGGAACGGCCTTGATCGATAAAACAGATGACTAGCCATGGTGGTGAGGATGTGGAGAAAGATAAACACTTATTCCTTGCAGGTAAAAGTGCAAACCAGTACCTCCTGAGTGAGGTAACCAAGCCCGTAAAAGACGTGTATTGCATGCTTGCTCTTATACGTGAACATCATTTTTGAAGCTTTAGATATGCGTATGTGTTTCAATCTGAATAACCGCAGAGGGTAGGTTGCTAGTAAAGGACTGGTGGGGAGGAGGGGATCTTCCTAGGAAAGGGAAATAGATTAGAGTGTTGTAAATTAATGAATGGAAAAGTAGAAGGATTAAATGGAAAGTAGAAGAGAGGGCAAGGTAAAGGAGGGCATAAGGGAAAAGAGGATTTTTTTAAAAGCTCTAAAACCTACCACTATAAGGCTTCTGATAGATGATAGATAGATAGATAGATAGATAGATAGATAGATAGATAGATAGATAGATAGATGTGTGTGTTAGTATGATAGATAGATGTATACATAAATATTTGAAGGAAATTTAAATGATGATATCATATAAAGAGGGAGAAAATGTCCCAACTAAACCTATTATTGCCACCAAGTTTTAAATGTCCAATGATAGGAATGGGTTACATCTTTTAAGTCACTGTCAAAGGCGCTCCCATAACCCCTTCCTCAAGTATCATATGCTTTTTTCAATGTTATTAATTATGCTCCACAACCAGACTTTAAGCTCCCATTGATGAATGTATCCCTTTCATCATTGATCACAGAGAAGTGAAGCTGGTGACTAAATAGAAGCTTTACCCCATTACTATCATTTATGGTACAGAAAGCTATCTTTTTACACTAGTAGAATAGAAAAATAAAACAATAATCATAAATGCCACACAGATGTAAACATTGAAACCTAAATCACAAACTGATTTTCAAATTATCCTGGTAATTTTTTTGGTGCATATATTACTATTACATGAATAAAAAAATATTTTTATTGGATTTAAGGTGAACTTCATGACATATAACCCATAGCTGACATGGCTAAAGGGGTAAAGAACTGGAGACTAGAGAGGTAATGGGTCCTATTTGGAAACAACCATTAGAAAACACATATTTCCAATGATGGTTAGGACCCCAACCATGAATTTATTTTTGTTGCTACATCGTAACTGGAATTTTGTTACAGAGGAGTGACTGAGTTTCTAAGACTATTGGAAACAAATGTTTTCCAAAGTTCATTACCCACAAATTAAAACCACTATACTAAAGGGACAAAACAACAAATACCTCCTAATGACATATTGCTAAACCATAAACCAGTTCAGCACCCAACCCTTATCAGAAGCTTATTCTTTCAGTAGATGGGGATTCACAAAATGAATCACAACTGGACAATGTGCAGAGAGTTGAGAGTTTAACAACATTTGAAACAATCAGCCTAAAATGAGATCGTTTTATCCAACCTTATCCTCTTGGTTCAGTATTCTATGTAGATGGTGGAAAGACTGTAAAAGCCAGAGGTGTTGGATGACTCCAAGAAAACAGTGTCTTCCAGACACAACACAATTAACGCATATATGTATACACAGAAACTTTGACACCATAAACAAGACACCCATACCTTCAAACCAGACAAAAATCTCAGAACTAAGATAGGGAAGAAAAAATAAATGATGTTTCATCCCTACGCAAGAAGCCATTTGCAATTGATACCTCCCAGGGAGCATGAAATCACTTTTATCCAGTGTGTGTCGCTGGGTATGTCAAGAACAATCCAGGGCAAGCCCCATGCCCAGGAATAGTTAGTTGGCCAACACAATATTGACCCCATGTTTTACATGTGTGTTTTTTTTTATCTGTCTTGTTCTTTTTGTCTTATTTGTTTTGATTTATGTTTTTTATTTGTTTTGGTATTGTATGTTTTTGAGAGAAGAGGAGAGAACATGAAATTGGGGGAGTAGTGAGGTGGGGTGATCTGGGAGGCACTGACGAAAGACAGGAAATATGATCAAATTAAAGTCCATGAAAAATATTTTAAATCAAAAACAAAAAAATGAAAAAAAAGTATCTGAGAATATATATTTTCCATTTAGTTATTTTTACATGTGTAAGGCTATAATTTTTTTAAGGTTAATGCTGTATTATGTCTACAAATGGATTAAACAGTCCCGATGTGTAAGCACAACTGTGTTTTTATGTGATTAAATATATTTTAAATTTGAGAAATAAATTATTCATTAAAGTTATTTTGGGAGAAAAATCAAGCTGCTTGGCTTACAACTGTTATAATACCAAAAATACTCCAAGTTTATTTAAATATTTAAAAAGAGAAAATTGAGACAAAATAAACTACAAGAAAATAGAAACAATTGTTTCAGTCATTATCAGGTATAAAACTTTTCTTCTATTTCTAACACATGGAATTTCTAAGCATAAATACCAGTAAGCTTGGCAATAATCTTTATTTTATAAAGTCATTTAGATGCAAACATACACCATAAATAAGTTATAAGGCAATTTAAAAACTAGAAACATATGGGCCACAAATATAACAAACACTGGGTTACCGCCTTATGCAAAGAGGCCTTAAAATAGTCAGGAAAGAACTAATATACTGATACAAAGGCCATGAACTGAACACTCCCCAAACATGTATTTCATTAGTAATAAAAAGATACAAATTAAGACATTTGTTTTACTTATACATTGTGAAATTCAATAAACATTATAAACATAATTCTCAGTTTGCCTGAAGGAAAGATGAAATAGCCACTGTCATGCACTCGTAGTGAGGGTATCCTCTGTAGGAAGTTAATCCTTTCAGAAGTATCATTGCCTGATGAGTTTTTCTTACAATTTTCTGTAATAAATTTATCAGATAACACCATTTACACATGTGCTTTATATTTAATAATATTTAATAAAATAATATTTATGTATTTGTCTATTTGTTTTTAATTTTATTTTTGTGCTGTTCAATATCAGACCCACTGCATTGTGCATGGTAGTGAAGTGCTCTGATATCAACGTGCATCTCAACCATATCAGATTATTTATAAAGGAAAATACTGTCTTTATGTACACAGTTAGTCTTCACCAGTCATTAGGAGGCTTCTCTTTGCAGCAGAGTGAGAGCATTACAGAGAAACTCAACCCATCAAAACATAGGATTGTGGAGTCCAGTAACAATGGACACATCTACAAAACACTCCCTCATCTAAGGCTCAGGGCACAACTGGAAAGGTGGAGCGGGTCGGGAAGAGTATAAGAACCAGGATAAGGAAGTTTCCTATGAGATGATGTTAACATTAGAAGCTATACCTATAAAGCTTTATTAACATGATTGCCTGAAGTTAGATGAACAAAGATGACACAAATATACATGCCAAAGTGCACTGGGGAAAGACCATGAGTCCTCAATCCAATAGGAAGGACCACAGGCAATTTAGGAACTCTCAGAGTGGTGGGAATAATCTTCCCCTGAGGAAGAACATACCAGTTTGTTATCAAATGCCATGTGGTCAGACATGAAAAGATACATAAAAGTAACTTTTATACAAACTGCGCATGTTGTGTTTAGGAATATATATATATATATATATATATATATATATATATATATGTATATATAGAAACACATATACATGTAACAATTATTATTGAAAAATTAGGTCAGCCATGAATTTTAAAATGAGGAAGGAGAGGTAAATATGATAGTTTGAAGGGAGGAAAGAAGACAGGTAAATAAACTAATCATATAATCATCTTAAAAATAAGGGAAAATAGAAAATACTAAGAACAATTTCAAAACACGTGGTAAACACTTTTCAGAGTACAAATAGAAGGAAACTGTGTCTTATCCATGCGAACTACATTTCAATTGACATTAGGGGAACACAAAGGTGTTAACTATGTAATCTCTAGTGAAAAAAGATAGAGTGTCCTTTCAGAGCAGTTTATATAGAATATATATAAAGAGAAGATTCGAGAAAATTGGTCATTATGCAAATAAATCAGCTTTTAAAATGAAATAAGTTGTAACATATTTTTATTTTCATACCATTAATAATTATCCATATCAACCTTTATTACTTTTATTATTATTGTAAAGCAACATAAAATGCAAATATAATGAAGATGGGAAGAGATTAAAGAGTCACCTTTGGAAAGATATTCTTCTGAGGACAGGATTACAGTGACTTTCTGTGGCCCTGTACAGCACTGGGCAGCCTAGTCACTTCAGCCATCTTCTCTTTCTTCTACCCTGATATCAAAACATTAGTGACAGGTAAGAGTAAATGCTTGTAATCAATGTATTTTTTTAAGTCACTATCAATATGTTTAGAAATCTATCATACATTAATCATACACATATGTTGTCTCTTCACTGTTAGAAAGTTTGTATAGAATTTAAACCATTGACTATGAATCACAGAGTGTCAGATATTTTTAAAATCAGCATTACATGTAAAGCTTCTAAAAATGACACTTTTTTCATTTATAGATATCCCAGTTTCATATGCCTGGGTGTGGGCACTGTGTATCATTCAAAAACAAAACAAAACAAAACAAAAAACTCATGTGTTGCTTCTGAATCCTTCAACATGGAAATGTTTAAACTTGAAACGAAAGGATTTTCACTTACAGCCACATATTTGATTCTGTGTTCAGTAACCACTAAGTGCATTTAGACTGTTACTAGAACTTTTATGCTATTCATTTGAATGCCACAATTTTGTTTCGGTCTTTTACTCAAGGTGATGAAATATTACAGCCATCATAGTGACCTGTTTGAATTTCTCCGAATCACATACTAGTGGATGAAGTCTAGCAATACCCTTTAATTTTCGATTAAATATTAGAAATACTGTATAAAAGTTGCCACAAGTTTCAGAAGATGCTCTTTGGAGGGTTTTAAGTTATACCTAACCCTCTCAAATTGCCAGCAAATCTTCTACGCTTCTAGTTCATTGTGGCATGGTAGTCTAAAGTAGCTGAACTCTGATGGATTCCCCTTGACCTGACCCCATAGGTGGGCAGGTGGGATATTCAGCAACTGAAAGTCAGTAAAGAACAACTTTAAGGCAGATAGAGTAGATTTCACTGAAAGCCCCACTATTTATGAGCTGAATGCTTGCTTCAAGAGTTGATGTGATGACTTAAAAGTAGACCTAGCAGTGTATCAAAGCAGATGCTGAGACTCATAACCAAACTTTGGGCAGTGCAGGGAATCATAGGAAAGAAAGGAAGATAGAAGAACTGGAGAGAAAAGGAGCTCGACAAGAACCAAATATATCTGGGCACAGGGGTTTTGTCTGAAACTGATTCTCCAACCAAGAACCATGCATAGATATAACCTATAACACCTGCTTAGACGTAGCCCATGACAGCTCAGTATCCAAGTGGGTACCCTAGTAAGGGGAACAGGGACTGTCTCTGACATGAACTCAGTGGCTGACTCTTTGACCTCCCCACCCCCTGTGGGAGGAACAACCTAATTAGGCCACCGAGGAGGACATTGCAGCCAGTCCTGGTGATATCTGATAAGCTAGGGTCAGATGGAAGGGGAGAAGGACCTCCCCTATCATTGGATTTAGAGAGGGGCAGGGAGAAGACCAGGGAGGGAGGGTACAATTAGGAGGGAATGAAAAAGGGAGCTACAGTTGGGATACAAAGTAAATAAACTGTAATTAACATAAAAAATAAAAATAATTTTAAAAAAGTAGACCTTGTGAATTTCCAAGTAACAGGGATGCATGGCCTCTGTCTCTCCTATCCCTATGTTTGCTTGGTTTTCCAGCTCATCTGCCAGGGACCTGCTCCAATGTGTATAATGCCTCTATTATTTTCATCACTTCCTGGAGATATTTCCTTACGGTCTCAAGTGTGATCCACTACCATGCTGTATGCTCTGTTTATTGCAGAGCTAAATGAAGCATGCCCGGGAGCATCTGAAAACAATTAAAAAATAATTGAAATTAGCTGCGGTCTCTACTAGGCTCATTAAGGTTTTTATTTCATCCTCTACACATTGAGGGAGATTCAGATCTGACCCTCCAATCCCACTGGTCTCCTGCTGGCTGGAGAGATCCCTTGTCAGGGGCAGAAAAAAGGACCATCAGTTTCTGTAGGAAAAATGTTCTCCAAATGACCAGGCAGGGGAAAGTCCTGATGGCTGCCAAGAGGCTTCAATGGGAGGGAGACATCTATTTGCTTGCCGCCTTTGAGCAGCTGCTCCATGAATTAATAAACATCACTGTGGATATGCACACATCCTTATTAAGAATTCACAAACACATTAATCAGGCCACTCAAATGCAACTCAGGAAATTAAAGTTAGCTTTTCTGTTGCATTTTTTTCGGAGAAAGTCAGAGACAGCATAAGAACGAGAAAAACAAACTGGCAGAGAGGGCAGAGATGAGGAAATGGCAAGGTTTCAACACTTTCAACATACAAAGTTTGAAAAAGTCAAGGTAAGAGTATATTTCAGAAGTTCTCAGGGTCCTTATTAAAAATAATATAGTAGCTTAAGTATATTAAAAAATACAGCCACCCCTTTGATGTTATAATTGTGTCAAAATACCAAGCAACATTTTTATAACAGTAAATATCCCAAGACTCATTCATTTTGTATGTGTGTGCATGTGTGTGTATATGTGTGTGATTCATTTCATGTGTGTGTGTATGCGTGTGCGTGTGCATGTGCGTGTGTGTGTGTGTGTGTGTGTGTGTGTGTGTGTGTGTGGACCTGCCTGGTAAATTCAGTTAAGACATAATTACTGTTAAGGAGATATTTAATATGATTCAGTGACAGGTATGAGGAAATGAGATTAGCTCTTAGAGTGAAGAATGACTTAGATGTGAGCTTAGAATAATGTGTGTGTAAGGAAGATAAAGGTGGTATTTTATTAAAGCAATGGCACTTGTGCAGATCATTCCACAGACAGCACTGCGCATTTACATTCTTCTCAGAAAAGAGACAGGGAACCTTCAAAGTACAATTGACCTTTCAATTTTCTCCATTTCAGAAAGATCTGATTAGCTCGAGGCTCATCCCATGATGTTCTTGCCCTGTCAGCTGCAGAACATTGATATCACTATTGATTCCAAGACACCATGCCGGTGGGACACAGAGAGTTACAATCCCCTTACTTTTTTCCGCAGTGTTTGTGAGTTAATGAAGTGCACGGAAACTACAACTTTTTTCAGGTATGATAATCCTTCTATGTGATGAAAAAAATTCATATTTCCATCAGCCTCCGAATTAGAAAATGACACATCCTTTGCTTCACTGTCTTTTTCTTTTCTTTCTTTTCCCTTTTTCCTTTTTCTCTACATAACATGGCTGTCCTGGAGCTCACTATATCCAATAAGCTAGCATCAAACTCACAGAGATCTACTTGCCTCTGTCTCTTGAAGAAAGAAACTTTTTTTGTTTTGTTTTGTTTTCTCTCCTTCAAATCCTAATGTTTATGGCCATAGTATCCAGGACTCATTAAACATGAAGTGTCATTCACAACCCTTAGACCTGTGTATACATCTCCTTCTGTAAAGCAGCATGGGGTGAAGAGTGAAGTAGGATTGTATTATTACTTTGATGTTGGGGGGGGGGCGGGTATCGAGACAGAATTTCTCTCTGTAGACCTGGATATCCTGGAACTCACTCTGTAGACCAGGCTGACCTCCATCTCCGATATCCACCTGCCTCTGCCTCCCAACTGCTGGGATTAAAGCATGCGCCACCCATAGCAAGCTGCAAGTGCCAAGGGATGATACGTTTTGCCTTTTAAGACTTGTGAAGCATTTCCTTCAAATTCAAGTACCTCTGCGGTGAGCTACTCCCAGGATGGCTGCGCTGTACACAGCAGTGGCTGTGCCCACATGTCCATGGCTGGTTGTTCTAGATTTCAGATGGTGATGAATACTGACCACAGGTAACTGCAAGCCAGCTCGCTGTCAGAAGCAGGAAACCGCCTTTGTCTTGGCCTTTCCGGAGTCCTTTTCAGCCTGACCACCAGCCATCTCAGACTGTACTGAAGCTCTGACTCTCTGATTAAGGCTATAGTTCTTGGTAATGGTGTCATCCCACACCACACACCCACAAATCTCTGACTGGGAAGAAAGGACAACAGAAGAACGTCTAAGGATGCCTGGGTTTCGGACTATTCTTAATAGATGTCCAAAGTTGGTGATTTCAGTGGACTGTATCTCTGTGAGAAACACAATTTTGCCTTTTTGTAATTCTATCTGATCAAGTTAGAGGCTTAATTAGCCTTCCAAACAATCAAATTTCTGCAATCAAGTCTTAACCATATCTTTTAAAAGATCCTTTTCCAATCTGTAGGCTGTCGTTTTATCCTGTTGACCATGCCCTCTGCTTTACAGAAGTGTTACTGTGGCTTCAAAGAAACTGTTGACTCTACAGTAGTGGGTTTTTGATTGAGTTGACTGTTTTCAAAAAAAAAATCATTTGGATTTTAATTGTGATGCAGAAGTTATAGTAAGAAACATTTGGTTTGGTGCAGATATTATGTCCACTCCGGTGGATAAGATAAGCTAAATAAAGGTCATTTCCCAAACCAGTTAAAAAAATTGTGTGCCATTCTTATTTTAATGTTTTGTTTTGTTTATTTTTAAGAGGAAACTACAATTAAGCAACAGAGGAATACCCTGCCTTGGTAAGATTTGTAGGCATAAGGAGGACTCACACCTTGGTGCTCTGGCTCTTCTATCTGCTTTGTTAACCACAATACTTAGTGTTGAATATGTTCCATCCACCCTTTACTAGTCTGATTCACATGGTATGTCCAGGAGAAAAGAAAGTATTTTTGTATTCAGTGCATTTTTGTGTTTATATTTTAAAAAGATACATATCAGAAACTTGCAGAAGAATGATTTGCTGCAAGGGATTAGATTTAATACGTTATTAGTACATTTAATAGTTGTCAGTTTAACTTCCAGTTGCCTCATTCCTTTGCCTCCTAGGCCAGCAGTAATTTCTGTGCCTGCATGAGACTCAACCCCCTACTGAGCTGCAGTGATTTTAAGATGAGTAAGGCTCCTCCATTGTGTTTCTTGCATGGCAAGCTTCAGATTCAAACTGTTAGATTAGAAGAACACAGCAATCAAGTCAGGATGAAAATAACAAAAGGCTAAAATTCTGAAGTTTACCAGAATCTTTTCTAATTATCTTCCTCTTTTTCTGTAACACAGACATCTCACTATAGGTTACAGTCACTTCTGAAACTCTCCTTATGTGAGAAAGAGTCCTGTTGTCACTAACAAAGAAACCAGGCACGTGAATGTAACATTACATACAGAAATGAAGAGCTAGGTCTATGATAATCTACTTTTATCACATGAGCCAGGCAAACAGAGGGCCAAAAAATAACTATGAATAAATAACTGATTCTGTGTTTAGAAGAAACTGATATGGACATTAAGTCATAAATACACTTATGGATAAACATGAGACAGTAGTTACCTATCTACATCTATATTTCTGTATACATAAAGTCGTATATTTGTGACTGTGGGCACAGAAACAGATATATGCATGCACACTTGCATAAATATTCAGCATCTTGGCAGCACATTGATAAATTTAAAAGTGATTAAAATAGCCATGTTTTCTATATTATGTCTGTATAACAAGCCTACAGGAAAAAAAAAAGAGAAAGTAAATTCAAATCTAATTCAATAATTTTTAAAAGGTTGCTATTTAATTTTTTTATACAATGCCATATTTCCTCTTTCATCTATCCATGTCTATACTGACCCAGATTGAATTTTCTATCTGTCTCTGTCTCTCTCTGTTTCTGTCTCTCTCTCTAAAACATACAAAACTGGAAAACCATCCCAGTCTTCCCTACTAACCCAACTTCATTCCTTCTGTCAGCCACTAATCTTCAAAAGCTCTTTCTATCAGGAACCCTTAGTGGTGTCAAGTACCTAGTGGCTGGGACACAGATGGGTCATTCTTAGCATTCTTCCTGCCCTCCCTTATGTTCTGCCTAGATTCACTCTTAGTCTTGTAGCAGCCTGCTTTCAGGACCTTCTTCTCCCTCCCCAACTTCCTTCACTGTACACCCACCTCTTGGTGCAGAATAAGGTAGCCGTTGTATTTTCAACCCGGTTTCTCCAGAATATCCTGTGTCTTACTGTAGCCCACTTTCAGGAGCCATCTTTCCACCACCTCTACTCCCAGTGTTCTGTCTCTTGCTAGAGACCAGTCTCCTCACTCTTGCTCTTTCCCATAACCCTTCTCAGCCTTTTCTCCCAGCCCATCTCCATCTCTCTCTGCCACTCACAGAGCTGCTGAAGAAATCTGCCATGTGTCACAGCCACCACACTTGCCTAGGATCCAGAGAGGGCAACAGCAACAAAAGAATAGAACACCTATTGAAAAAAAAAATCATGACCATTTGTCGACCAAGAAACACCTTGCAAATCATAACTCCAGCAGCCTAGACCCCAGCTAAAAACACAAACATGAAAAGAGAAGACAATATGATTTCAGATCCCAGTAACCTTGATACAATAGGACCTGAGAAATGCAATACAGATGAAGCACAGCACACTCTTCCTACCACACTTCCAACTCTGTATACTCCACCTCCAGATGTGGACAGGATCCTCTTAGTTCTTTTCTAAAGCCTCTCTCAGGTGTTTCTCCTACCCCACATATGTTCTGCTCTGTCTGATACACATAGATCGGCATAAGCGCTCGCCATGATACAAACCACAGCCACCGCACTGCTCTATGATACAAAGAAGCCAACAGAAACCAATGAATAGAACACTCACGCAACAAATATAACATCAGATATCAACACCTAGAATTGCAATTATTTTAATCCCAGATAGCTAGATACCAGTGCAAAAACACAATTATAACAACCAACACAATATTTCTCTGCCAGAATGCAGTAATTTTACTTAAATAGGCCTAGATAAATTCACTATATCATAATCACAAAACAGGGACTTCAAATTATAAAAATATCCAAGGACCTTTTGGGGACTTAAATATATTAAATCCCTTAATGAAGTCTGTGAAAACACAAATAGTGGGATAAATAATGAAAACAGTTTGAGATACCACAATAGAAACAGAATCACTGAAAAAGCCCAAATTCAGGTAAATTAGATTGAATTTTTTTTTGCTGACTCCTCTGAGATAACCACTACTGATGTTTCTTTTATTTTAATTAATTTATTTATTCACTTCTCATCAAAATCCTAGCCAATTTAGTAAATCAAAACAACTAAACAAAAAGAACACCAGAAGTCAGCCTTACCAATAGAATAGAAAACAATAAAGAGAATCTTAGGCACTGAAGACAAGATGGAAGAAAAGAATACCTCAGTCAGAGAAAATAAGTTAAAAATAATCTAGGCACAGAACTTCCAGAAAAATCTGGGACACTATGAAAACATTAAATCAATGAAAAAATAGGGAGAAGAAAGATTTATTTAAACAAAATTGTAAAGTAATTCCACCAACCTAAAGAAGGAGATGCCTGTCAAGTTACAGGAAATATACAGAGCACCAAATTGACAGGACCAGGAAGATTCCCCCAACAAAACATAATAATCAAACATCATAATTAAGTGCACAGAGAAAGAAAGGGAAACTGCAAGGGAAAAAGACCAAGTAACACATTAAATTGGCCCATTAGAATAAAACGTGACTTTTCAGTGGTGACTCTGAAAGCCAGGAGGGCTTCTACTAGTGTTCCACAAATTGTGAAACACCAGAGATATAAGCTGAAACTACCAGGATCAGCCAAACTGTTATCATAATGGTCAGGGAAAAACAAAAGATGAAACAAAAAACAACAATGACAAAAAAAAAAAAAAACTTGCAGGATAAAACAAAATTTAAGTACCTATCTATTGAGAACTACAGAAGGCACTAAAAGAAAACCTTTAGTCTGAAGAGATTATACACACTCTAGAGACAAAATGAATAAATAATCTTGGAAGAGTAAGTTAAAAGTGAAAGTGAAACTCATACTATACAAACAAATTCCAGGAATCAGTAAATACTGTTCATTGATAACTCTTATTATCAGCATTAATACACTTAATTCCACAATAAAAAGACACAGACTAATAGACTGTATTAGAAAACATATTTTGGTGAGTATGAAAAATAACTCTTACAGTTAGGGATCGACATTACTTCTAAGTAAAAATATATTGTAACCAAATGAACCCAAAAAGCAAGTAATTACAGTCATTTTAATATCTGACAAACTGTATTTCAAACTAAAACTAATAAGAAGAGTTAGGAAATATACTGTATATTCATCAAATAAAACTCCACCACAAAGATATTAGACTTTTATACATTTATGCACCAAACACAAGGGCATGTTCACAAATGAAATAACATAGCTAAAATCACATACTGACCATCATACAGTGATAGTGGGGGGCTTCAATACTACACTTTTGCCAAGAGACAATTCCTCTAGACAAAAATTAAATAGAAATACTGATAAGGTATTGACAGAAATATGACAAAGTAACAGCATAATTCAAATTGACATAGCAGATATCTACAAAACATTTCACCCAAACAAACAACAGTCAAACAAACAAACAAACAAACAGACGAGTACAATTTCTTCTTAGTATGTCATGAAACCACATACTTGGAATCGAAGCAAATTCCACTACATGTAAGAAAATTGAAATAATTCCCTGCATCCTACTAACCACAGTGGATTAAAGCTGTGCACCACTACTAGAAACAACAGAAAGTTTACAAAGTCATGGAAACTGAACAACTCACTACTGAATTAAAAACGGTTAAAGGAAGAGTTAAAAAGAAATGTAAAAAAATTGTAGTATTGATCACAGCTAAAAACACAACATATCAAACCTGTGGGACACAATGAAGGTGATTCTAAGAGACAGGGAGACAGAGAGAGGGAGAGAAGACAGTAGTGTAAGAGTGTAAGAGAAAGAGGGATAAGAGAAACTGGTGGGTCATTTTCTTCCAGCACACACCTTGGGTGCACCTGGTGCTGGCAGGTGATGATGACAGAGGTTCCTAAGCTAGTAGGAGAGTCCGTATGCTAATATTCCTTTTTTTGTTTAATTAAAAAAAAAAAAGAAAAAGAAAAGCAAAAGTTAAGAATGGATGGTGAGGCAGGAAGAGAACATTGTATTCAGAAAGGCCTGCTTCCTTCTGACATCTTTGTGGAGACTGAGAAGGGGGGATGGGGCAGTAGCAGTTGAAGTTCTGGGAGATCCTACAGTCTAGGATCAATGAGACCATCTGTGGCTAGGAAGGGAAAATGCTAGTCCAGCTGATGAAATCTGTGAGGCTATACTGGAACACATGTGAGTAGTTGCTTTGGCATAGTCGTAGATGTAAGAAACACCTGGACTTGACAGGATCTGGAACACATATATGAGCAGAAGACAAAGTTGGGTAGGTTAGGGAGAAATTTCTTTTTTTAGGTGCTCATTTGAAACTTTGGATCCACAGTTTTGGTAGTTGGGGAAAGGGCATCCCAAAACTAGGGAAAGAGTGAGGAATCCCACCCTCTGAAATAGAAAATAGGTGGTAAACTTAGGCAGTACTTACCTGGAGTCCATATGACCTGAGAGGTGGATTAGGGCTGATTTCCTGTAGCTTATAAGAATCCTTTTTACATTTACGAAGAAGATATGTTTTGAACATGTTAGCATCACCCTTGTTTGTAATCTGCAGTGGAATGCACATTGCAGAAAAAGACAGCAGACATACATCTTTGTGTCACAGCATAGCAGAGCCTTGGGAAAAGATTTTAGGTTAGCAGCACAAACACTCTTTGAAGTGATCTCAGAGAAAGCAAAAGCCTTCTGTGAAGAAGAAAAGGCAAAAGCTCATTTGATCTTGATTTTCTGTATAACTACATATTATGAAATACAGACATTGGATGTATATAGAACACTGGATGTATATAATTCTAGCACAATGAGAAACATTTTTAAGTCTATGTTTAAAAGACAAGCCAAAGGAAATTTAAAATCTTGAGCTTGGAACCATGATAATGAAAGGTTCTACCAGAGTTAGATTAACACATCAGAGCTACTTTTTGATTAATATCAAAGTTCTGAACAGTCTTAATACAATAGTGGCATAGCAACAGTTTTAGTAGTTAGTTTTAACTAGCTAATGAATTGACTAATGGACTAACGTAGTTAGTTCTAATGTAATGGGATAAGGAACTAATTGCCTGTTTTCTAGTTGTCAAGCTACCACTAGCTTAATTGTCAATGTGATCAGAGACCTGAGAAAGATAAATTGTAATCTAAATGAATCTATGTATCAACCAAAATGACAGAGATGACTAGTCAGTCCACAGTCCACTCCCTGGGAAATTGTCCATGGTTCCTGGATTCTTATGCCAATGTGGGCAAAGACAATCTGGCCATCAGGCACAGAAGATGAGAGGCTTTTTCTGTGAGCAAGAGTATTCCCATGACTGAGTTCACCTCGTTTTCAGCAATGTGGAACAATAACTCTTGTGTGCTCAGTTGTCCACAGTTCATACCAGGCCCTAGCAGTAGGACGGGCATTAGGCCAGTCTGCCCAGTGGCGAGCTTACCACAATCCAGAGTTGAAGTCATCAGACGTTGTGCAAAGCTCTTCCTGGACACCTTGGGGCATTACTGTTAGAATTTGGGAGTCTCTGTCATAATAAGCCTAAACATATTTAATGCCATATTTGTTCATCAGGTCTCTGACAGATTTGAGGGCTAACACATTCAAATTAAGCAATCTTTGTCCATCTTTAGTTTTCAGCTCTAAACTAAACCTTGCAAACCTAAAACAGAATGTTATGATCAATAATTATGTCACGTTCCACAGGTAAGTGTTTGAGGACCATGTCTATCTCAAGTAGATTTAAATAGACAAACTATTTGTTTTAATTATATTTTTTATTAGTAACATTAGTAAAAAGAAGACTAAACATTTTTTTTGCATTTTTTTATTTTATTAATTACACTTTATTCATTTTGTATCCCCCCATAAGCCCCTCCCTCCTCCCCTGCTGATCCCACCCTCCCTCCCCTTTCTGCATGCATGCCCTTCCCCAAGTCCACTGATAGGGGAGGTTCTCCTCTCCTTTCTGATCTTAGTCTATCAGTTCTCATCAAAAGTGGCTGCATTGTCCTCTACTGTGGCCTGGTAAGGCTGCTGCCCCCTCAGGGGGAGGTGATCAACGAGCAGGCCAATCAGATTACGTCAGAGGCAGTCCCTCTTCCCATTACTATGTAACCCACTTGGACACTGAACTGCCATGGGCTACATCTGTGCAGGGGTTCTAGGTTATTCCACGAATAGTCCTTGGTTGGAGTATGAGTCTCTGAGAAGTTCCCTGTGTTCAAATTATCTTGTTCTGTTGCTCTCCTTGTGAAGTTCCCGTCCCCAAGACTAAACATTTTTAAGGCAATGATTTTTAGCACTTGAGAGTGGTGACGATAGCACATAATAGCTAAGTTCTTACAGTGTAAACAATTGAATATCACTAGAATTAATGTATCCCAATTTAAAAGTATTTTTGGAATCATGTTACATGGTTTAAGATTACCTAAGCTGATAGGCTTGCTCTTTGATCACCTCCCCCTGAGGGGAGAGCCATCTTACCAGGCCACAGACGATGACAATGCATCCACTCTGGATGTGATCTGATAGACTAAGATCATATGGAAGGAGAGGAGGACCTTCCCTACCAGTGGACTTGGGGAGGGGCATGCATGAAGAAGGGGGAGGGAGGGTGGGATCAGAAGAAGAGGAGGGAGGGGCTTATGGGGGGGATACAAAGTGAATAAAATGTAAAAAAAAAAAATTACCTAAGCACAGCTTTTAATTGCTAACCCTGAGTTATGTTATGAGTTTAAGCATACCTGTTTTTTATCCTGTACTTTAAAACAACCTTTAACACCAATTACACGAAGATGCTAGAGGTCCCCAAAAAGAAAAATGATAACACCCTTAAAGAATTCAAAAGCTGAAGGAAATTAAAAAGACTTAAGTAATTTAAAAAAAAACCTACAAACGGTTGAAGGAAATGAATAGAACTGTTCCAAGACCTAAAAGCAGAAAATAATAATAAAACATAAACTGAGGAAATTCTGAAAAAAAAAACTGTAAGAAATTGAACAGGAACTGCAAAGGCAAGCTTCACCAATTGAATGAGGATGCAAGAGATTGAAAGGAAAAAAGAATCTCAGGCATTGAGGATACATTCAAAGAAATAGATACATCAGTTAAATAAAATATAAAATATAAATAACAACAAAAACAATTAAACAAACAAAACCTCTTGACACAAAACATCCAAGGGGTCTTGGAGGCTATGGAAAGACCAAACCTAAGAATAGTAGGTATACAGGAAAAAGAAACCTAGCTCAAAGTCCCAGAAAAAATAATTTCTAACATAATCAAAAAAGAAAAAAAAATTCAAACCTAATGAATGAGATGCCTATAAAGGTATGAGAATAATGCAGAATACCAAATAGATTGTACCAGAAAAAAGTCCCCTAACCACATAATAATCAAAACACTAAACATATAGGACAAACAATGAATATTAAAAGCTGCCAATAACTTATAAAGGCATATCTATTAGGATTAAATGTGATCCTAAACAAGAGCCTCAAAAATTCAGAAGGTTCTGGAAAGATATGTTGCAGAGTCTAAGAAACCAGAGATGCTAGCCCAAACTACTATATGTAGCAAAACTTTCATTAACCATAGATAGAGAAAATATCATATTGTATGATAAAATCAAATCTGGAAAATATGTGTCTGCAAATACAATCCCTACAAGGTGGTAGAAAGAAAACAACAATCCAAGGAGGTTAAATACATCCACGAAAACATAGGAAATAATCTCCCAGCAGCAAAACCAAAGAAAGGAAACACAGTCACATGCACACAGGCACAGAGACACACACACACATACTACCACCACCAAAAATATTAACAGAATAATAGGAATCATAACCACTGGACACTGATATCTCTCATTATTAATGATTAGTAATGGTCTCTATTGCTCAATAAACACACACTAACAGGAGGGATGCCAAACAGAATCCATACTTCCTCTGAGTCCAAGAAATGCACCTCAAAATCAAGGATATACACATGTTGGGGTAAAGGGTCAGGAAAAAATTTTCCAGTAAAATGGATCTAAGAGGCCATTCTAATATTTAACAAAATAGAGTTAAAACCAAAATTCATAAAAAAGAAGGGAAAGGACACTTTATACTCATTAAAGAAAAAATACAAGATGACATTTTAATTCTTTTTTAATTTAATTTTATTTTATTAATTATACTTTATTCACTTTGTATCTCCCCATAAACCCCTCCCTCCTTCCCTCTTGATCCCACCCTTCCTCCCCCTTCTTCATGAATAGCCCTTCCCAAGTCCACTGATAGGGGAGGTTCTCCTCTCCTTCCTTCTGATCTTAGTCTATCAGATCTCATCAGGAGTGGCTGCATTGTCCTCTTCTGTGGCCTGGTAAGGCTGCTCCCCCCTCAGGGGAAAGTGATTAAAGAGCAGGCCAGTAAGATTATGTCACAGGCAGTCCCTCTTCCCATCACTATGTAACCCACTTGGACACTAAACTGCCATGGGCTACATCTGTGCAGGGGTTATCTAGGTTATCTCCATGAATAGTCCTTGGTTGGAGTATTAGTCTCTGGGAAGACCCCTGTGTTCAAATTTTTTGTAGCTCTCCTTGTGGGGTTCCTGTCCTCTCCAAATCTTACTATTTCTCACTTCTTACATAAGATTCTATGCACATTGCCCAACAGTTGGCCATAAGTCTCAGTGTCTGCTTTGATAGTCTGCAGGGCAGAGCCTTTTAGAGGACCTCAGTGGCAGATTCCCAGCCTGTTTTCTGTTTTCTTCCTCCTCTGATGTCCATCCTCTTTGCCTTTCGGGATGAGGATTGAGCATTTTAGTCAGGGTCCTCTTTCTTGATTAGTTTCTTTAGATGTAAATATTTTAGTAGGTTTATCCTATATTATATGTCTATATGAGTGAGTATATACCATGTGTGTCTTTCTGCTTCTGGGACAGCTCACTCAGGATGATCCTTTCCAGGTCCCACCATTTACCTGCAAATTTCATGATTTCCTTATTTTTTGTAGAGTAATACTTCATTGTATAGATGTACCACAATTTCTGCATCCATTCTTCAGTTGAGGGCATCTGGGCTGTTTCCAACTTCTGGTTACTGAGCTATCAGTGGCTTCATCTGAGCAAATACTTTCAATATGAGTGATTGATAGTATTGATGCAATCAATTCCCAGGGGAAAAAAAAAAGACGGTGAATTGCAGATAAAGACACATACTCAATAATTCTGTATGTGTAAACTATTATTTAAATTCTCTACACTTTAACCTTTTTCTTCAAAATAGTATAGAAAATAATTTTAAGAGTTTTTTATTGCCCCTGACAAATTACTTTATTTTCCTTTTATGTTTTATTTACTTAATAGAAAACCTCTTTTCTATGATGTGAATGTGTACAAAGAGTTGAAAGAGTTTAGTAACCTATATACTATTTTGCAGCATTCTTATCACATTGTCCTTCTGAAATGATTAGTTAACAAGAATATTTGCTTTAACATGTTTTTTTACTGTATATACTTTCTATTTGCTTTATACAGAAATGTAAGAAAATAGTGACAGTTGATTGCATTTGAGTTTTGTTGTTTTTCTAATGCAGAATTTTTATGATCTTACATATATTTGTATTAATTTTAAAGATTTATTCCATCATAAAATAACATATGAATTATATAAAATGTACTCAGTTAACAAGATGCATTATTATTAGTCATGGTGAATTTAAAGACACAAATTAGCTAACTGAAATTAATGCCATAGAAAATTCTTTTTAAAAATTTATTCATTTTTTAAATTAATTTCAGTTTATTCACTTTGTATCCCAGCTGTAGCCCTCTCCCTCATCCCCTTCCAACTCAACCCTCCCTCCCTCTTCTTTGCCCATGCACCTCTTTCAGTCCACTGATAGGGGAGGTCTTCCTCCCCTTCCCTCTGACCCTAGTCTATCAGGTCTCATCTGGACTGGCTGCATTGTTTTAACAGCTTTACTTTAGACAGAGAATAGCTACTTGAAATATATATTTTTTTGAGTAGAACAATTAAACACATCTCAAATGAAGACTGCCAATAAATTAATAGTGTGAACATGAAGAGACCATTTTAAAGAAGAAATATAAATACTCAATATACAGTTTTCAAAATATTCTGCATTCTTAGCATTCAAATAAATGCAGATTAACACCTCTTTGAGATACTATCTTACCTAAATAAGAATAGTGATACTCAAGTAAACAAAGGACATCAGTTCATAAGGTTTTGGAAATAGAAGTCTTTATTCACTGTTGGAGAGACTACAACATAATACAACCATTATCAATATAAGTCTGAAGTTCTCTCAAAATTCAAATAGAATTAACATATGACCTCACTAAACTATTTCTGGGTTGCCTTAGTTAGAGTTTCTATTAATCTGTTAAAACACTATGGCTAAAATCAGTGAGTGAGAAAATGTTATATTTTCCTCACACTTCCATACCATCATCTATCACTGAACGAATGCAGGACAAAGATTCAAGGCAGGAACCTGAAGAATGATCAGAAACATGAATCCATAGTGGAATGGTACTTACTGGCTTCTATCTCCTTGCTTTCTGAGATTGCTTTCTTAGACAACCCAGGACCTGTCCAAAGGTGGCACCACCTTGGTAAAGCTGATGTCTCCAAAATAAATAATTATTTAAGAAATTTTTTCACACAGGCTTAGATACAAGCCAATCTGATGATTGAAGTCTTCTTAAATGAGATTCCCTCTTCTCAAATGATTCAGACTTTTGTCAAATCAATGAAAAATTAACCTGTAAAATAGACTCTGTTTCAACTTGACACATCAATTACAGTATATTAAACAATAACCTTTCCTTTCTTGATTACCCATGCAAGTTTATATTTTCTGATGTTTCAATATAAAATACAGCCCAACATTTAAACGTCTCACAGTCAGACATTCTAAATGTGCAGTGTCAATATCCAAATTCTTCCTAAAAGTATGAAGCCTGCCTGAATGACCTAGTCTCTCTAAAAAACCAAAGTCTTTTAAAATTTCAAAAAAAATTAAACACAGACTCTTGAAATTTTTATTAATTTTTCCCTTCCAGGAAAGAAAAGCCAGGGCACACTTACATTAATATTAAATTAAATCTGATGACTAAGGACATTAAGCATTTCTTTAAGTGTTTCTCTTCCATGCTATATTCCTCTCAAGTAAACAAAAAGAACATTTGTTTCAACCATGTTTGTAGCAGCTTTATTTGGAATAGGCAGAACCTGGAAACAACCCAGATGTCCCTCAATGGAGGAATAGACATAGAAATTGTGGTGCATTCACACAATGGAATACTACTCAGCAATTTAAAACAAGGAAATATGAAATTTGCAGGCAAATGGTGGGATCTAGAAAAGATCATCCTGAGTAAAGTATCCCAGAAACAGACACACATGGTATAAACTCACTTATTTTTTTAATTTTTATTTTTTAATACTAGCAACAGTTTGTTAACTTTGTGTCCCTGATGTATCCTGCTCCCTCTTTCCCTCCCAATACCTGCCCCCCACCCTCATTTCCTCCCTGACCCTTTCCAAGTCTACTGATAGGGGAGAACCTCCTCCCCTTTCATCTGATAACTGGTTTATCAGGTATCTTCAGTACTGGCTGCAAAGGCCTCCTCTGTGGCCTAGCAAGGCTGCTCATCCCTTGTGGGAGAGGGGGAGGAGAGTTCAAGGAGCCTGCCATTGGATTCATGTCAGAAACAGTCCCTGTTCCCCTTATAAGGGTACCCATTTGGATACTGAGCTACCAAGGGCTACATCTGAGCAGAGGTTCCAGGTTGCATCCATACATGGTCCTTGTTTGGAGAAACAGTCTCATAAAAGACCCCTGTGCCCAGATATATTTGGTCCTTGTGGAACTACTTATAAGTGGATACTAGACATATAATATAGGATAAAGCTATAAAAATCTGTACACCTAAAGAAGCTGAGCTAGAAGGAGGACCCTGGGTAGGATGATCAATCCTCACTCAGAAAGGCAAACAGTGTGGACATTAGAAGAAGGAGAAAACAGGAAACAGGACAGGAGCCTACCACAGAGGGTCTCTTAAAGACTCTACCCAGCAGTGTATCAAAGCAGATGCTGAGGCTCAGAACCAAACAGAACCAAATTGAGCAGAGTGCAGGGAATCCTATGAAAGAAGAAGGGAGATAGTGGGACCTGGAGAAGAGAGGAGCAACAGAACCAAAATATCTGGCCACAGAGGTCTTTTCTGAGACTAATACTCCAAACAAGGACCTTTCATGGATATAACCTAGAACCCCTCCTCAGTTGTAGCCCATGGTAGCTCAGTATCCAAGTGAGTTACCTAGTAAGGAGAACAGGAACTGTCTCTGACAAGAACTCAGTGGCAGGCTCTTTGACCACCCACCCTTGAGGGTGGAGCAGCGTTGCCAGGCCACAGAGGAGGACAATGCTGTCAGTCCTGATGAGAGCTGACAGACTAGGGTCAGATTGAAAGAGGCAGACCTCCCTTATCAGTTGACTGTAGAAGGGGCATGGGAGAAGAGGGAGGGAGGTTGGGATTGGGAGGGGATACGAGAGGGGGCTACAGTTGGGATACAAAGTGAATAAGTTGATATTAATTAATTAATTAATTAATTAATTAATTTAAAAAACTGGGATTTATACTGCAACTGATGTTGTATCTTTAAAAATGACCTTACCTTATATCTCAAAGAGCCAAGCCTCAGCTACTTTTCATGACACCTTTATACCTTCAAAACTAGTATAATCTGAGAGAAAGTTACATATTACCAAGTTTAGGTGCTACAACAAGGTATAGCTTTCGTACCCTCTGGACCACAGCTTCTAAGGTTTGACCTGAGGAAACACTTCCTGGAAGATTTCACCTACAGGATGATGGTTTGTTCCTAATTCAAGCTGATTCTTCATCTCCAGCTGATATTTCAGCAAAATAATGATTTCATTTTAATTTTTCTGATCTCTTGTTAATCACAACTGATTCTTTTTGCACCGGGTGACTTAAAACCAGAGAATCTTAATTTATATGGATCTGCTGGCATTTTGAAAGGGTTTCCAAAACTTCCCTTTAAAACATTACATGTTGATTGCATTATCTACACTGCTCTCAGCATCATCTTCTAAGTTTATATAATAACTCATTAAAATCTGTATACTCATTGGCTTTTGAGCTCACATTTCCAAGGTCCTTCCACAGTCCTCTCCAAGACAATGTTGTCAGACCTGTCACAACAATCTGCCAAGAACTTGGCACAAAATTCTGTATTCGTTTTTTTTTGTTTGTTTGTTTGTTTTGTTTTT
The DNA here is from genome assembly GCF_907164565.1 of Psammomys obesus. Classification (NCBI taxonomy): domain Eukaryota; kingdom Metazoa; phylum Chordata; class Mammalia; order Rodentia; family Muridae; genus Psammomys; species Psammomys obesus. Next base: position 29,258,716 of record NW_026592890.1, on the reverse strand, counting down.
TATTGATGTGATTAAACATTCTCACAAAAAGCAACTTGGGGGAAGGAGGAAAGGATACATTTAATATTACAAACCCGAAGTCAAACCCTGTCACTGAGTGAAGTCAAGGACAAGAACTCTAAGCTAAAATATGGAGTCAGGAACTGAAGAAGACATGGAGGAGTTATACTTACTGGCTTGGTCAGCCTGCCTTTTTATTTATTAAAGAACCCAGGACCACCTACTTCGTGTTTGACACATCCTACAGTAGACTGGAACCTTCTACATCAATCCTAAATTTAAAAAAAACATCCTACAGATTTTCTCATAGGCCAATCTTATGGGGGGATTTTCTCAAATAAGATTTTCTTTCTATACATTTCTAGGTTTGTGTTAGTTAACAAAAAACAACCAGGACACGGACCTCTATCCAATGAATTCTATAATTCTATCATCAAGACACCTGTACTTTCATATTGATTGATGTATTATTTCAATAGCAAGAAACAGCCTAAGACACTCAACAATAGATGGGTGAATAATGAAATGTGGCATACATACCCAGCAGAATCTTATTCAGTTATAATAAAGAATGAAATGATATTTAAGGGAAGATAGATTATCTTGGAAGTATTAAATCAAATGTTATGATACAGAGTCTGAAAACGAAGATAATATATTCTTTCTCATGTATAGTTCCCAGTTTTTAAAGTTTGTGTGTATGTAAATGAGATGGTGTGCATTGGGATAAGTGAGAAAGCTAGAGAGAAGATCATGAGAGGTGCTGAAGAAAGAGGAATACAGAACAACACTTGTGACATGATTACTGGAAGTGGAAGAGCACAAAGGTTATTTGAGATATGGCAGAAGAGAGAAGGAAGAGAAGTAAACATTTTTTCTTGTTTTATTGAAAATAGATTTTTCTGTCACAAAATACATCCCAATCTCAGTTTCCCTTCCCTTTATTCCACCTAGCTCCCTCTCACCTTCCCCTCTCAGCCCTAGATCCACACCTTTAATTTCCTTTTCAGGAAAGAGTTACAGAAAGCTCTGAGCCTCCAGGCAGATGTTAGCTATTGAAACCAGGTCCTCTGGAACTGCAGTCAGTGCTCTAAACCACTGAACCATCTCTTCACCCAAGCCTGCTCAGTTTTATAAAGTCAATATGGAAGCTTGCCAGCATTTCCTTGGAAATTTCTGCTAAACAAATAGTAGGGACATAAGCTAATGTCCTAAATTCCTAAGTTCCTAAATTCCACAGTTTCTAATCTGCACAGTGAATACACTCTATAATCTGAGAGATCACTCTTTTTTTTTAATTTTATTTTTCTCATTAGTTACATTTTGTTAATTCTGTATCCCAGCTGTATCCCTCATTCCCTCCCCAATCCCACTCTCCCTCCCTCATCTCCTCCCTGCCCCTTTCCAAGTCCACTGATAGGAGAGGACCTCCTCCCCTTTTATAAAGGATAGGAGCTCCACAAGGACCAAACATATCTGGGCACAGAGAGATCACTCTTGGCCAATTGTGCATGAAAGAATTCCTTTAAATATTTTTACATTTCTCTGAATTCAACCTCAGTTGAATTATGACCAAACTGATAATTGAAATATTCTTTCTGGGAGAGTATTTTAGAAATGATTTTCACTATGTATAATATAACATAAAATATACAAGAAAAATTATATATACATATGTTTTATATATATGTATATATGGAAAATACATATTTAAATGGACTGTAGACTTTCATGTTTGATTTATCAACATAAGACTGGCTCTATCATTGTTTCACCTAGTTGCATTTAGATATTGAAATGGTGGAGCTTTTGTACAAATTTCTTTCTTTCTTTTTTTTATTTGTTTGCTGGTTCAGATGCTTCACGATAGTTCATGAAGAATAAGCAAAAACCAAAACTCTGCAGGTGATTATCACAAGGCCATACTGATGCCAAACTAGAGTGCTTCTAGTCTTACAACACAACATTCATGCATGCAGGAAAACAGAACAGTGATTCATTAAGAGTAAAAAAGTCATATGCATGATCATATGATTGTGTTGTCTGCATTTTCTCTATTTTGTTGGAAACCAGGTAAAGACAGTGAAAAATATGTGAACTTATGTATTAGAAAAATAACCTCTTTCCAATTTAGAATATACAAATGGCTAAAATGTCTAAGAAAATACATGGAAGATTAGTTGCATAATAGATGTTTTTCTCAGCATAAAACAATTTCAAGGTTAGTTTTAAAAATAAATCTTATATATTCAATTTTAATGCATTTGATTCTCTGAGTTAGTATTCAATGAACATTTTTATAAATTCCACGTAATTTTTTTTTATTTATGTGTTTGCAGAACTGAGGATTACACCCAGTGCTTTGTAAATGGTAGGCATACACTACATTAAGGAACATACTCAGCCCCAACACTTTTCCTCAATTAATATTTTTAATCATAGCAGCAAATTTAATAAAATCATTAACTTCTTACAAACAATTGCAACAGTTCCTTTATTCCTAGAGATTGAGAGACAACTTTATGGCAGATAATTACTTCTAACATAAAATGTGTTCTACATGAGATGTTTTCTTTAAATGTGATATTTCTCCATATAGATCCTTTGTGATATGCACTTATATTTAGGTGTGAAAAGTTATAATTTGGCAGGACAGCAGAGTTGACTAGTGAAATAGCAGAAAGTCATTCAGCAGCCTTGTGTCGTCAGGGCTACAATCTGTTGAAGTGAAAAATGTGGATTAACTTTTCTAACCCAGAACCTCTGAGTAATAGATATTATTAAGTGATGGTGAATTGTGAATATAATCTAGTATCATCACTCTGAGGACTATCACCCTGATTCAAATCAATAAAACACAGAGAATAACTTATTTGTCTTTACTCCCTGCCTCAATTTGCTATAGGTAAATATCACTGATTTTTTAAAATTTGTTCTCATTTTTATTTCATATTAATTAATTAACTAATTAATTAATTTGCTTTATACCCCAGTCAGAATTTCGCCTCCCTCCTCTCCTCCCATTACCTCTCTCCCACTTCCCCTCTTCTTTTGCCCCCTTTCTTTCTTCTCAGAGAAGCGGAGACCACCCATGTTTTTCAGCCTGCTTTGTCATATCAAGTAGGGCTGGGTGTATATTTTCCTACTGAGGCTAGAAAAGGTAGCTCAGTTAAGAAAAAGTGATCCAAAGGCAGGCAACAGAGTCAGAGGCAGCTCCTGATCCTGATGTTAGAGGTCCCACATGAGGACCGAGCTGTACATATATGTGTGGTTCCTAGGTCCATACTGTGGATGCTCTTTGATTGGTGGTTCAGTCTCTGTGTGCCACTATAGGTTCATGTTAGTTGCTTTTTTTTTTTTTAAGTTTCTGGTGGTGCCCTTGACCTCTCTGACTCTTCCATCTTTCTTCCCAATCTTTCATAAATTCACCAAGATCTGCCTAATGTTTACCTTTGGTTCTCTGCATCTGTTTTCATCAGCTGCTGGGTAAAGCCACTCGGATGACTGTTATGAAATCCTCCTGTCTACAAGTATAGCAGAATATTACTAATAGTGTCAATGGTGGGCTCTCTCTCATGGCACGTGACTCAAATTGGGCCAGTCATTAGTTGGTTTGGTCAGAGGTTTTGACTGTGGGTTGGTGTCCTCTCTCCTCTACTGGAAGGGCCACCTGGCTACAGGAGGTGACTATTTCAAGCTCCATATACCCTGCTGCTAGGAGGCTCAGATAGGTTCACTACCACAGATACCCAGTAGCCTCTCCTCTCCCAGATATGTTACCCCACCTGTATCCATTTTTCTCAGCCCCCTCCCTTTCCCCATACTTGACCCTAACCCCATTCCTCACTGCACCTCTTCTCCCATCCAGTTCAATCCCTCCATCTACTTCAGATGTCTATTTTATTACCCCTTCTGGGTGAGATTCAAGCATCCTCCCTTAGGACCTCCTTGTTACTTACAATCTTTATGTCTGGGAATTGTAGGATTTCTATCCTGTACTTTATGACTAGTATCCACTGATAAATAAGTACACACCATAGGTGTATTTCTGGGTCTGGCTTACCTAACTCAGAATAATATTTTCTATTTCCATCCTTTTACCTGCAAATTTCATGATGTCTTTGCTTTTAATGGCTGAGTAGCATTCCATTGTGTAGCTATACTACATTTTCAATATCTATTCTTCAGATGAGGGAGATGTAGGTTGTTTTCACCTTCTGGCTATTAGTGATAAAGTTGCTATAAACATAGTTGAACAGTGTCCTTTTAGTATGGGTAGAAAATCTTTTGGATATATGTGCAAGAGTGGTATAGCTAGATCTTGAAGTATAACTATTACCAATTTTCTGAGAAATCTCCAGATTTATTTCCAAAGGGGTTGTACAAGTTTCCATTCCCACCAGCAATGGAGGAGGGTTCCCCTTGCTCAACACCCTTACCACATGTGCTGTAACTATTGTTTTTTGATCTTAGTTACTCTGAAAGTTATAAAAGGTCTTGCCTGATGAAGTTGAACATTTCTTGTAGTGCTTCTTGGATGTTAGAGATAACTTTAATGAGAATTCTGTTTAGCTAAGTTCTCCATTTTCAATTGGGTTAATTGGTTTGTTAATGTTTAATTTTTTGAGTTCTTTTTATTATTATTATTATTATTTACTTTAATCACAGGTCATTCACTTGTATCCCAGCTGTAGCCCCCCTCCTTTTTTCCCTCCCAATTCCACCTTCCCTCCCTCAAGAATGTTAAGGCTTTGAGGAAAGAAATTGAAGAAGATATCAGAAGATGAAAGGATCTTCCTTGCCCATGGATCAGTAAGATTAACACAGTAAAAACGGTCATCTTACGAAAAGCAATCAACAGATTCAGTGCAATCCCCATCAAAATGCCAAAGTAATTCTTCACAGACCTTGACAGAGCAATTATCAACTTCATCTGAAATTTAAAAAAAAAAAAAAATAACAGTATATCTAAAACAATCCAGTACAATAGCAGAACTTCTAAGGTATAACCATCTCTGATTTCAGGCTGTACTATATAGCAATAGTAATAAAAACTGCATGGTATTGGCATAAAAACAGACAGGTTGATCAGTGGAAACCAATCTAAGACCCAGGAATAAACCCATACACCTATGGACATTTGATTTTTGGGGAAAAAAAAGCCAAAACCACACAATGAAAAAAATTAAATATTTTTGACAAATGATGTTGGTCTAACTGATGTCTACATGTAGAAGAATGCAAATAGATCCATATTTATCACTCTGAACAATACTCAAATCCAAACGGATCCAACACCTAAACATAAAATTAGATACACTAAACCTAATAGAAGAGAAAATGAGGAATAGCCTTGAACACACTGATACAGAAGACAACTTCCTGAACAGAGCACCAAAAGCTCAGGCACTAAGATCAACCAATTAGTAAATGGAACCTCATGAAGCTGAAAAGCTTCTGCAAGGCAAAGGACAATGTTAATAAGACAAAATGGCAGCCTACAGAATGGGAGAAAATCTTCAACAACCCTACATTTCATAGATAGCTAATATATAAAATATAAAAAAAGAACTCAAGAAATTACTTAATTTTTTTTTAGTTTGGTTTGATAACTTGGTTTTGCTTGTCCTTTGACATTTTAAGCAGAGGCAGTCCCTAAAACTGCAGTAATGAGATCCATATGCCCTCTTGAACAAACTGAGTGGCCATATCAACAGATGAAGTTCCTTTTAAGTGGCTGATTCAGTGCATTTCTCGGTTTCCTAACATGTTACTGAAGTACACATACAGAAGGGCTACATTAAAGCTTCATTTGATGTTTTTGCTGGTATAAGATAAAACTAATGTTACTACTGAACATTTTTCCTAAATTTGATAGTGTATGGACCTGCCACAGGAGATAGTAAAAACACACTTAAACTTTTGCTGATGCTTACCATTAATGATATCAGAGTTTTAAGAAATTTATTGGAAAGAAGTAAAATTAGGAAATTGGAACACATTATCTATTAACACACATAAAATTTACTATATAAAAACATGGCTGACATTTTCTTGATGAGAAGAGACCTAGAAATGAGATTCAGACATATTTGAAATCTCTGTGTTTTCTATTCTAGGCTTTGTCAATGGTAAATCATGGGCTTAGACTGAGCCTGTTCTAGATATATAGATATAGATATAGATACAGATATAGATATGATATAAAGCATATATATACTTTCAAAGTATATATATATACTTATATATATATAAACTTTTATATATACTTTCAAAGTATAAATATATATATATATATACTTTGAAAAGTCAACACTGCTTTGTTTAAATAAACAATAACTTCTTAGTAATAGATACTAGTGGAGAGGACATACCTTGGAATTTGGTGAAAAATAATAAAAATATGAACATACAGTATAAATAATTATTAAACAGAAAATGGAACAGAACTGGATTATTAGCAAAACTGGATTTTTATGACTGGTGGTCAGGAAAACTGCTAGAGAGACTTCTATTTGGGATAAAGTTTAAATGTTGCCTTAGAGCTTGTTGGCAAAGCAGAGTGAAAGAGCATGATGCTGTACAACCTTCATTATAAAGCTGTGAGTACTTGCTGGATTCATTCTCTTGCAAGAAGAGAAGGCTTACACAGATGACCATGTACAACACCTATTCTGAAATACAGACATACTTTCAAAGTTCAGCGGCTACACATTTTGCCCATGACATGTAACACTCTATACACTTTCAGCTTCCTAAATGTCCTGAAAAGAAGCTTTGAGAGAGGATCCTAACAGGTAGAAAGATGAGCAATCTCCCCTCCTTATTTGCTGTTCACTGCTAAGAAATCAAGTAACTTACTGGGTACAGACACTAGTGTTGATTATGGAAGGATCTTTTCATAGGCCATGCATCTTATATTAACTAGAACTATGAGTTAGTTAAAAGTACTTCATGAGGTCTTCAGAGAGAGCTTCACTTGTAAAATGCTTGCCACAGAAGCATGGTGATCGTTGTTTTATCCCTAGAACCGGCATTAAAAATGCAGGCCTGGGGGCAGACAAAGATTTGTAATCCTAACCTTGAGAGGTAGATACAGATGAGCTCTGGGGTTCATTAGCCAGGCAGCTTAGTTTACTAAAAGAGCATGCTAGACAGGCTCTGTGTCAAAAACAAGGTGGATGGTATCACACAACACACACACACACACACACACACACACATGTACACATACACATGCATGCAGTCTCCATGCACTGAACAGCTGTGGAGAGAAACCCATGATGCCCATATCCTATTTACTATCAGCAAGCACACACAGGCAGAAGGGAAGGCCTTTCATTTTCTCTCTGGGTCTCACTGGAATGAGAAGACATTGCTGTTTACTACATGGATCTGAGGCTCTTAGGTTCGTGAAGTGGGTGAGCCAATATCAACAGCATGTATTTACTTAGGGTATTCCTTCCTCGGGGCTTCTTCAATTCTCCACAGACCATAGATTACATAGACCCCTACACATAAACTATTTTTAACTAAAAAAGATGTCCTCTCTTGATAACAAAATCCATTGTGCCAGCTACATAGAGACTCTTGCACTAATTCAGAAAAATGAGCAGCCATCATACTGGGGTGAAGTAGACATTGTCTCACCACCACCAACAAAGAGGTGGTAATGACACAGCCATTCCTGGCTTCCTGATTCTTTGCAGACTCTTCAGCACTTGTGGTAAATATCTACAGTCTCAGCATTTGGGCAGTCTACTCAATAGAATTAGGAATACAAGGTTGTCTACAGGTACATAAGGGGTTTGAAGCCCATTTAAAAAAAAAAAAACGCTGAAGAAGGTAGGCAAAAAGGAGCAAGTTAGGGAAAGAGATGAGGATATATATGCTTATATGCATGCAATAACAAGTAGCAAAACAAACATACAAAGAGCAAAAAAAAGCCATGTATTTGAAAGAAAGGGAGAGGTGTATTTAGGAGGATTTAAAGGGAGAAAAAGGACAGGAGAGATGTTATAAGTAAATTATAATATCAAAATCAAGAAGAATGTATAAATTCACTCCTATTTATAAGGAGAGAAGAGGAATAATGAAGTCCTCTGTTGGGACTGAAGAGATGCCTCTGTGGTTATGAGCACTACAACATCCAGCATGGCTCCAGGGGCAGATATGTTGGTACAATAAAGCAACGAAGAAAAAAAACAGATGTCCGTATTTTGGTGGACAGGGACTCTGTTGAAGTAACTTCCCGGTGCTTACCTTTGAAGCATAGCATGCTTTTTTTCTTTCTTTCTTTTTAAAGAATTGAATGGGGAAGCAGTTGATTATATATAAAGAAATAAGGAGACAAGGTTTGTGGTATATAAATGGATCAGCATGTGTGTGTGTGTGTGTGTGTTGTCAACTAGTGGAATATTTTTATTTTCAGGGATATTCTTCACTTACAAGAACTCCTTGCAAATTGTCCTCTCTAAAGGGAAGACAGAGTCATGTAAGTACTACTTTGACAAATGGAAGATTTTTTTCTGTTCTTACAATGACATAAAAATGGAATCTTAGGAAAGAAGTAGGAAACAGTAAGATCTGGAGGGGACAGGAACTCCACAAGGAGAGCAACAGAACCAAAAAATCTGAGCACAAGGGTCTTTCCTGAGACTGATACTCCAACCAAGGACTATGCATGGAGATAACCTAAGACCCCTGCACAGATGTAGAGCATGGCAGTTCAGTATCCAAGTGGGTTCCATTGTAATAGGAATAGGGACTGTCTCTGACATGAACTGATTGGCCTGCTCTTTAATTACCTCCCCCTGAGGGGGAAGCAGCATTACCAGGCAACAGAAGAAGACACCACAGCCACTTCTGATGAGACCTAATTGACTAGGATCAGAAGGAAGGAAAAGAAGACCTCCCTTATCAGTGGACTTGGGGAGGGACATGCATGCAGAGGGTGGAGGAAGGGAGGATTGGGACAGGAGGAGGGAGAGAACCACAGGGGGGATACAAAGTAAATAAAGTGTAATTAATAAAGAATTAAAAAAATGTTTTCCTGGACAAACACAATGTATGCCCTTCTCCTGCTTGAGTCTATAGATATCCATGGGGTCAGAGAAAAAGAATAAATAAAGAAAAGAGTACTTAAAATGAAAGTGATTTATGATTTGTCAGAGTTAAATAGAATATCTGTATGAAACATTGGAGAGGCCAAGCATTTTCTAAATTCTTGCAAGCCAAAGCCGCTCTCTTTAAAACTTAAATTCTGAACATGAATGTGAAATGATTTCGTAATCTCTACCAACTCTTTCACTATGGTTACTCAGATTATGCTAAGTATCTTGCATTTCTGCAGGAACGTTATTTATCTGTGTAAATTAATCACTGAAACATTATTGCAATTAAGAATTTTGACAGGATTCAATAATGCCTCCTATAACCATGCCAACAGCATGTCATAGGATTAATGTGTTCAAAATGATCATTTATATATTGCATGACTGATGTGTAAGATTTTAACATGTCTATGCATATGTGCATCTTTACCAGTGAATCACAGAAGGACCTAGAACATTAACAGATAAAAATTAGATGAATTTATATAGCTTAGTCTGCAAAGATTTTACTGGTAAGTAAATTAATTTGGTAACCACTAAAGAAGTAGATTTTAAGGACATTTGTTGATAGTTTTATGAAACTATTGATTACAGTCTACTCTGTTTTGACCACTACTATTGCTATTAATTTTCATAATTTTTCTCAAAACTTTAATCTTATGTGCAACTTTTCATCATGGATTTATAAAATATGAATATGAGTATGAATATGATATATTTATTTTATTACTTTATAATCTAAACACTTAACATTCTTTACTCAATAATTAAACAGAAAAATCATAAAATCATTTTATAAAGTTTTAGTTATTGGAAATTGCTATTCACAGCTTAGGATGTTTATTACCACAACTTTGCTTGGGCAATGTTCCATGTACCCAGCATTTCTGTATCACATTCACAGACTTCCTCAGATGGAGTTCATTATTCGACATTTCAATTGTTTACTGACCTGAGGGCTATAAGAATAACCTAATATATTTTCCCTAAATCCTCTTTTTTAAAAAGATGGATTTTGGAGATCCAAGCTGCTGGTGACCAGCGCTCACCATATCTGAGGGGCACAGGATCCAAAACTCTCAAATTGGTAAGAGGGTGGAGGGAGAGCTGAAGCCAGAACATTGACATTGAGGCTTCCTGGGTGAGAGGGGACAACCTGAGAGCTGAGACCATTTGGATCCGGGTCACCCGTGGACATCTGCAGAGACTGAGAGTGGCGAATATTCAACCCCCCTGCATTCTCCTTGATGGGGCCTCCCTCCTCAGTGGAGGCAGGCCTCAGTTCCTGCTGCTCCAAGCACAGACCTCCCTGCTCAGTAACTGAGACAGCAGAAGCAAGCCTCCTAGTCCCACAGCAGCGGGCCCCTCTATGGGGCCTCCCAGGTCTGCAAGGGGCTGTATAGGAGTCCCAAGGCCTCCCAGAAGACTACTGTACCAGCCTTTTAGGTCTACAGCGGCTGCAGCAGGGTGGCACTTGGCCCTAACAGGAGCCTCCATGATCCCTGACTGAGACAACAGAAGTGGCTACCCCAAACAAGAGTCTCCCTGCCCAGCAGATAAACAGTGGACACCACTGAGCTGTGGATCTCCCACATTCTCATGTGCCCCTGCAGGCCAATATCTGAAAGTAGAGCACAGGGGGAACTCCTGTGCTTTCCTATTAGGCCTACTAGTGAGTAAGTTCACTTTCAAGTGAGTACTTAGAGAACCCCAGATCCAGGGACCCTCTGCACTAGCAGCCAGACATTGAATCCCTCCCACCCACATACCCACTGTCGGCAACAAAGGGATTTGGGGGACAGTGTTCTCAATAGTGAAGCCTCCGATATGTAGGTCTCCCAGTGTAGTCCAAGCCAACAATTCCTGGAGCTCAGACAGATCTGAAGACCAGGAAGACAGTACGATAGGCTGTAGGCCACTAAGGTATCCAGGACACCTGCGCGTGTGCATTGCACCTGTGAACAGCGCCAGCACCTGCACCCCCTCCAGCTATTAAGGCCCACATTCTAGGCATCTAAACTCTCCAGCACCCTGACCTTACTTGCTCACCAGCACTTGTGCCCCTGCATCTGTGATCTTCCTCCCTTAGTTACAGCTAAAACACTAACATCCTCTCTCAAGCCAGTGGAAATCTCTCATCTTCCTGAAGAGTACTGCAGACACCGGAGAAAAGACAGACCAACTTGAAGTATAGACTCTAGGAACAAACAGTGAAGTTTATGGATAAGCTGATGGCTACAGGTTGGCTAAGAACACATCCAACAAAAATCAAGACATCATGGCTTCACCAACACCCCCCTCCCAAAAATCAATGGACATGCTAATTCATTAGAAACACAGGAAAGTGATCTCAATTTTAGGCTTATCCAGATATTAGAGATACATAAAGAGGAAACAAACAAAGCTCTCAAAGAAATATAGGCATCTACAGCCAAACAAATAGAGGCACAAGTAGAGGCACAATTAGTGGTATACAGAGAGGAAAGAAAAACAATAACAAAAAATAGAGGCCATTGTGGAAAGACAGGAATCCACATTCAAACAGATGAAGGAAATGATGCTACACATGAAAACAGAATAAGAATCAACAAAGAAAACACAAACAGAGAAAACCTGGGAGCTGGAGAACTTAGAGAAAAGATCAGGAAAAACAAAGGTAAGCCTCACTTATGGAATACAAGAGACTGAAGAAAGAATCTCAGGTGCTGAAGATACAATGTAGAAATTGATACATCTCTCAAAGAAAATGTAAAACTGGAAAAAGTTCCAAACATAAAACATCCAAAAATCAAGGACACCCTGGAATTTAAGAATAATAGGAATAGAGAAGAAGATTCCAGGCTCCAAGGTCCAGAAAAATATTTTCAAGAAAATTTTCCTAACTTAAAGAAAGAGATGTCCATAAACATACAAGAGGCCTACAGAACACTAAACAGACTAGAGCAGAAAAGAAATTCCTCATGTCACATAATAGTCAAAACATTAAAAATACAGAAAAAAAATATTAAAAACAGCAAGGGAAGATGGCCAAGTAACATATAAAGGTAGACCTATCAGAATTGCACTGGACTTCTTAACAGAAACTATGAAAACCAGAAGGACCAGACTCTAAGAGTCAGCTGTCAACTCTAAGTCACAGCTGCCAACTCAGACTGCTATACCTAGCAAAGCTTTCAATCTACATAGATAAAGAAAACAACATATTCCATGACAAAACTGAAATTAAACAAAATCTACACAGTAACCCCAACCCAACAGAAGATACTGGAATGAAAACTCCAATCCAACAAAAACAACTACACCCAAGAAAACACAGGATATAGATAACTTCACAACAAAGAATTAAAAGTAAAACAAATAATAAGAATATGAAAATACTGGAGCTACTAGGAATAGCGCTTCCTCAAGATCCAGCCATACCACTCCTAGGCATATACCCAAAAGAGGCGCAAGTACACAAAAAGGACATTTGCTCAACCATGTTTGTAGCAGCTTTATTTGTAATAGCCAGAACCTTGAAACAACCCAGATGCCCCTGAACTGAAGAATGGATGCAGAAACTGTGGTACATCTATACAATGGAGTATTACTCAGCAATGAAAAATAAGGAAATCATGAAATTTGCAGGTAAATGGTGGGACCTGGAAAGGATCATCCTGAGTGAGTTGTCCCAGAAGCAAAAAGACACGCATGGTATATACTCACTCATATAAACATACAACATAGAATAAACCCACTAAAATCTGTACATCTAAACAAACTAAGCAAAAGAGAGGACCCTAACTAAAATGTTCAATCTCCATCCTGAAAGGCAAAGAGGATGGACATCAGAAGAAAAAGAAAATAGGAAACAACCTCGGAACCTGTTACAGAGGGCCTCTGAAAGCCAGAAGAAAACAGGAAACAACCTTGAAACCTGCCACAGAGGGCCTCTGAAAGCTTCTGCAGTATAGACTGTCAAAGCAGATGCTGAGCCTGATGGCCAACTGATGGGCAGAGTGAATGGAATTTTATGTAAGAAGTGGGAAATAGTAAGAGCTGGAGGGGACAGGAAATCCACAAGGAGAGCAACAGAACAAGATAATTTGAACACAGGGAACTTCCTAGAGACTCATACTCCAACCAAGGACTATTTGTGGAGATGACCTGGAACCCCTGCACAGGTGTAGCCCATGACAGTTCAGTGTCCAAGTGGGTTACATAGTAATGGGAAGAGGGACGGCCTCTGACATAATCTGATTGGCCTGCTCGTTGATCACTTCCCCCTGAGGGGGGAGCAGCCTTATTAGGCCACAGTAGAGGACAATGCAGCCACTTTTGATGAGAACTGATAGACTAAGATCAGAAAGAAGAGAACTTCCCCTATCAGTGGACTTGGGGAGTGGCATGCATGCAGAAAGGGGAGGGAGGGTGGGATCGGGAGGGGAGGAGGGAGGGGCTTATGGGGGGATACAAAATGAATAAAGTGTAATTAATAAAAAATTAAAGAAAAAAAAGAATTAAAAGAAAATAAACATTGAAACTCAGTAACACCTCCAACTCCACAATAAAAGGAACTAACATCCATTAGTCACTATTTTCTATTAAGTTCAACAGACTCAACTCTCCAATAAGAAAACAAAGATTAACAGAATGATTGTAGAAACAGGATCAAATATTTGGCTGCATCCAAAAAACACCTCTGCAGAAAGATAAACACAACTTCAGAAGTCCTCCTCTATACAAAAGAAAAAAGGGCCAAGAAAGAAATTAAGGAAACAACAACCTTCACAATAGGCACTAATAACATAAACTATCTTGGTGTGACTCTAACCAAGCAAGTGAAAGATCTGCTTGAAAAAAAAAATCAAGTCTCTGAAGAAAGAAATTGAAGAAGATATCAGAAGATGGAAAGATCTCTTAAGCTCATGGACTGGTAGGATTAACATAGTGAAAATGGCTATCCTGCCACAAGCAATCTGCAGATTCAATGCAATTCCCATAAAAATAACAAAACAATTCTTTCTTTATTGACATTGAAGGAAAAATTCTCAACTTCATATGGAAAAACAAAAAACCCAGAATTTCCAAAACAATTCTATACAACAGATCGTTTGGAGGTATCTCCATCCCTGATCTCAAGCTGTACTACAAAACAAGAGTAATAAAAACTGCATGGTATTGTCATATAAACAGAATGGTGGATCAATGGAACAGAATAGAAGACCAAGAAATAAATCCACACACCTATGGATACTTGTTTTTTGACAAAGACGCCAAAACCATACAATGGAAAAAAAAAAAAAAAGTATCGTCAACAAATGGTGCTAGACCAACTGGATGTCTGCATGCAGAAAAATAGATCCATATTATCCATATTTATCACCCTGAACAAAATTAAAGTCCAAGTGGATCAAAGACCTCAACATAAAACCAGACACACTAAATCGGTTAGAAGAAAAAGTGAGGAAGAACCTAGAAATCATTGGCACAGGAGACAACTTCTTGATCAGAAAACCAACAGCACAGGCTCTAAGAGCAACAATCAATAAATGGAACCTCATGTAACTGAAAAGCTTCTGTAAAGAAAACGACTGTTGTCAGAAGAAAACAACAGTCTACAGACTGGAAAAGGTCTTCACCTACCCAATATCTGACAAAGGGCCAATATCCAGAATATATAAAGAACTAAAGAAGTTAAAAGCAACAAATAAAGTAATCCAATTAAAAAATGGTGTGCAGAGCTAAACAGAATTCTCTGTAGAGGAATATAGAATGGCAGAGAAACGCTTAAAGAAATGTTCATTGTCCTTAGTCATCAGGGAGATATAAATCATAACAACACTGAGCTTTTATCTCTCACCCATCAGAATGGCTAAGATAAAAAATTCAAGTGACAATACATTCTGGAGAGGATGTGGGGAAAGGAGAACCATCTTCCATTGCTGGTGGAAATGTAAACTTGTACAACCACTTTGGAAATCAATCTGGCACTTTCTCAGACAATTAAGAAAAGTACTGCCTGAAGATCCAGCTATACAACTCCTAGGCATATATCCAAAAGAAGTTCAAGTATACAACAAGAATATTTGTTCAATCATGTTCATAGCAGTTTTATTCGTAATAGCCAGAACCTGGAAACAGCCCAGATGTCCCTCAGTTGAAGAATGGATATGGAAATTGTGGTACATTTACAAAATGGGATACTACCCAGCAACTAAAACAAGGAAATCATGAAATTTGCAGGCAAATTGTGGAATCTAGAAAAGATCATCCTGAGTGAGGTATCCCAGAAGCAGAAAGACACACATGGTATGTAGTCACTTAAAAGTGGATATTGGACATACAGTATAGGATAAGCATACTAAATCTGTACACCTAAAGAAGCTAAGCAAGAAGGAGGACCCAAGTTAAGATGACCAATCATAATTCAGAAAGGCAAATGGGATGGACATTGGAAGATGGAGAAAACAGCAAACAGGACAAGAGCCTACCACAGTACTTCTCTGAAAGACTACTCAGTAGTGTATCAAAGCAGATGTTGAGGCTCATAGCTAAACTTTGGGAAGAGTGCAGAAAATCTTAAAAAAGTTTGGAATAGAATGACCTGGAGGGAAAAGGAGCGATATAAGGAGAGCAACAGAACCAAGAAACCTGGGCCCAGGTGCATTTTCATAGACTGATACTCCAATCAAGGTCATGCATGGAGATAACAAAGAACCCCTGCACAGATGTAGCCTATAGCAGCTCATTATTCAAGTGGGTTCCCTAGCAATGGGGAGGTCCCTGACATGAACTCAGTGGCTGTCTCTTTGATCACCTCCACTTCATGGGGAAGCTGCCTTATCAGATCGCAGAGGAACACGATGAGCCCAGTCCTGATGAGACCTGATAGACTAAGGTCGGATGGAAAGGGAGGAGGACCTCCCCTATCAGTGGACTTGGAGAGGGGCATGAGAGGAGATAAGGGAGGGAGGATGGGATTCTGAAGAAAGAGGGAGGGGGCTACAGCTGGGATACAAAGTGAATAAACTGTAATTAATATAAAAATAAAAATTTAAATTTAAAAACAAAACAAAACAAAAAATATGGATTTTATTTCTTTCCTTTTCACAAATTTTGTGATATATGTGTGTGTGTGTGTATATATATATATATATATGTGTGTGTGTGTGTGTGTGTGTGTGTATATATATATATATATATATATATATATATATATATATATATATATAATCATTTAATGTGAGGAAGTAAACTGTCTCATTTCTGACAGACAAAAACATGTATTTGGAAACCTAAAAGTTGATTGTGAGTTCATTCTTCATGTATTTTAAACAAGTATAAATGATTCACCTGTCAACCAGTGTATGAGAAATTCTGTGGCCTTCGACTCAGTCTTCCCAGAATTCCAAATCTGTAAGAAATATGCTTATGCTGTCTTTGTTACAAAATTTATGCTAAGGCCCTGGAACCCAGCAAGAATCTGCTTACTATATTATAACATAATCTAGGCCTTTCCATCATGAAACTTCAAAGTGTACTCTTTCAAGTCTCATTCTGTGTGTGTGTGTGTGTGTGTGTGTGTGTGTGTGCATGTGTGCATGTCTATGAATGTGTGTATTCTTATCAAGAGTCCATTAGCAATCATTGAAGGCCTGTTCTGATCATTTCAGTATTCTCGTTACTTTCCAAGGGCCCACTTCCAAATATCATCACCATTATCCATACACATGAATATTCATATTTATATATATATGAATGAATCTGGAGACTAATTATCAATTTAAATTTCAGACAGGTCACCAAGACACAACAGGTGTTCTTTCATATATATATATATATATATATATATGTGTGTGTGTGTGTGTGTGTGTGTGTGTGTTTGTGTCTCTATATAGATGTATATATTTGTGTGTGTGTCTATGTTTACACACTGTGCATGCTCTTTCTTGGCAAAACTTTTGTAATAAAACCAATGAAAGGAAATTTTATGTAACTTTCTAAGAATATACAGCACCAAATATTATAAAGTATTCTTTATATTATTCAAATATAAAGTTGCCATATTTGAGAAAAGTGGTCATTTTTCCATATTCTTGAATAAGAATCCAATGGCTCCTGAGAGGTGTCTAATAAGCAAGCGTTTTCATGATTAAGAAAAACAGGGGGGAGCAGCCTTGCCAGGCCACAGAAAAGGACAATGCAGCCAGTCCTGATGAGACCTGATAGGCTAGAGTCAGAAAGATCAGGAGAAGGACCTCCCCTATCAGTGGACTGGGGAAGAGGCATGGGAGGGGGAGAAAAAGGTAGGGTGGGATTGGGAGGGGATGAGGAAGGGGGCTACTACTGGGATACTAAGTGAATAAACTGTAATTAAGATAAAAAAATAAAATTTAATAAAAAAGAAAGAAAAAACATTGCAAAAAAGAAAAACATGAATTATTTTATTTACTTTCAAAGCAATTAAAATGCCATTGATCATTAGCTAACAGTGTTGAGATAATGAAAAGGATAAATTATTGAAAGAACATTGAAACATTAAGAAAGTATATAACAGTGACACTTCAGAAGTTATAGACCAAAGGAAAAAAGCAAGACTCTTTCAGAAAATTGCAAAACATCTGCCTTGTACATAAATTCATATCTTTACATTAAGGTAACAGTAGAAATTAGTATGATTTGGATATGATTTTTATAAGAGAATTTTGTGTGGTTAAAGTCTGGTTTCCTACTATAGGTTCCAAATACTTAGTGGTGATAGAAAAATTAGGGCTTTGATCTAATAAATGAATAGGAAAAAACATTGATGGGTTTCTATGATTGTAATGTAAGGAGGTGAGTCCTAACTAGTGTGACTGATTCATTCCATGATCTTGTCCCGGTTTGCAATGAGCTGTATGCTCAGCTCCAGCACCATGCTTCAGGTTCACCTCAGATGAACGAGAGAGGAGACAACTATAGAGAGAAAGTATTGAAACTGCCCAGAAAGTCCCTCTTCCTGACTACATCTTCTCAGATATTTGTCACCCTGAAGGTTAAGTACCACACCAACAAAAGAAATGTGATCTGGTCATGATATGCGATGTTACATGTAGTTGAATGAGAACCTTGAATGTGAACTATCAAGGGCAAAGACATCACCTTTTGATAGGATGCAGAAAATAAAATAAATTTGGTTGAACTCAGAAAGGCAGCTAAATTTTTATTCTCATAACACCACAGCAGTAATAAAGGTAAATTATTTTTAGCGTAAAACCCTCTAAAATTCCATTTCTGTCACCTTTCAATCATCTGAAAAACAGAGACTATGAAAGACTGTGTGTAATATTTTTTATTAGGTAGGAAAGTCACAAGAAAGTGAATATCATTCACCAAATATCAGTGGTTTACTTTTTCTTTTTACCATTTTAGAAAATAGAAGCAACTATCACATTTCAGATATTACAGTCAGACTCAAGTTAACACCGAGTTATGATGAAATATGAGAGTTGGAAAGACTAAGTTCTATATGCCCATGATCTGCAGGGAAATTCCATTTATAGATATTCTTGGCCTTGAAACTATGTTATTTTTGAACCAGACATAAAATAGAGGAAGTGAACTGAAAAGAAAATAATTTTGTCCATTTTTATTTTTGGCATAACAACAAGCTTAATTTTCCCTGCTATGATATGTCTTGGCATGTATAATGACAGGATTTTAGTGCTTATAGCATATCCAGAATGCCTCAGCATTTGTTTCTAAATCTATTTTATATTTCTTCCTGACACTCCCTAATAGTTTAAAATTTAAAAGAACAGTACATCAATCAGGAAAAGAAATATATTATGATCAATCCATTCTGCAATGGCATCGTGAAGCAGCTACTTTAGAGCACACAAGTATACTTGCTTTTATTACACCCTTCTATGCCTAGGGTGAATCTTCGTAAAAGTTCTTTACCAGTGTTAATAAAATCCTCATATCTAATGAACTTACATGTTTGAATCTTTTTTTCTTCTCTTATACTGTATGTATTCACCTGTTTCAGTGACTCTCGCTGCCTTTAAGACACCCAAGTGATTACTTACGTGGAAAGAAAAGCTTCTGAAAGGTAATATATCACGTAATAGGGAGGCTGCATGCTTTGTCCTCTCTGAGGGTTGACAGACTTGCTTTGCATTTGCTGCAAATGCTTCACCTTAGTTCAGAAAACACCTTTTTGCACCAAGTGGGACTTAAAACTTAATTGAAATCATCTGAATATTTTCATTACCAGTTGCATTTTTAATATTGCACTTAATTATTAACAGTACTATTTATATATTTTATTATGAATAAACGAAGTATGCATATAACTTTCAACAGCTTCATTTACACAATAGCCTTTTAGTAAGTGTTTAACTGATATATTGAATTAAAAAAGTGGTAGATATTTAAATTATATGCACATAGTGCTTTGTCTTTGAAAACTTAGAGTTTAAAAATTTGACATTATAATGATCATTAATATTTTAACACCTCAATATAAAAAAAACATCTGGCTTGGATGGTAGAAACATAAGTCCTCCCCCATCCCCCCAAAAAAACACTCAAATGAGCATGCCTGACCTCTAGCCTGCGACGTAAGAAAAATAAACACCCAGATACTTGGTTAACTCACATATCATTCTTCAGTTATAGAAAACGTAAGCTTGATGATGATAAAATGTGCTATCTCTTTCTAAACTCTTTTTATGAGTTCTACAATAGTTCTATAGAGAGGATCCTGAGACAGTGGTAGTAGATAGAAACAGAAATATACAAAATAACAGACAATTTCTAGTTTAAATAAAATTGGAATAGAGAGATTTTCTAAAAACAAAACAGAACATATGACCGTGAAAGACTCCAAGAAGTCAGTAACCATTAACAAAGATTGCTATCTTCACCAAGACCAATGACAGACTACAACAGCTCGAAGGTACTTTTTTCCTTGAAACCTCATCTTCAAAATAAAAGCATAGATCTGTGTATTCATAAGCATACACATATGTAGCAGCATCCATATTTAAATTTTGCAAAGTCTAGCATTTGGACCCAGTCTAGGAGTGTTAACATCTTTAACTGCAGCAGTAAACAGTTTGACTTTGGTCACTGAATTCATAACATTTTTTAGTTCGCCTTTCTTAAATATGTGCTTACTATAAAAACAATGGCTGTACAACTGAATGTGTGTCCAATATTTGCATTATTTAAGTGAAATTGTATATAATTTTATAAATCTAGTTTGAGCTCATTTAAAAAAAACATTTCTTTGAGAACTTTGTATAATATATTTGGATCATATTTAACAATTTCCCTAACTCCTTCCAGATCCACCTCGATTTCCTTACCACCCAATGTTATGTCCGATATTTAAAAACCCATCGAGCCAAAATTGTGCTTTTCATATGCTCTTGATTGTGTGGTCTTTCACTGAAACATGTTTGTCTCCCACGGATCACATCATTAAAGCAAACTGACTCTCTGTTTCCAAGCAGGTATCAGTTGACAATAGCTATTCATTAATATATGAGATTTCATATCTGCCTCCCCGTTCCTTGCTGGGATTTAGTCTTGTCTGGATTTCACAGGTCTTGGTCATGCTTAACTGCTGTGAGTTAATGTGTCCATTTGCCCTTCTGAGTCTAGAGACAATATCATTTTGTAGTTGTCCACTACCTCTTGTCCTCACACACCGTGTATACTCTCTTTACACAGTGATCTGGGAGCCTTGGGAAGAGGGGTATAATATTTAGGGCTGAACATTTTATAGTCACTTATTCTTTGCAATTTGACCAGAAGTAAGTCTCTGTGTTAACAGCAACATACTTAAGAAATAAGATATTTTTATGAAGGATGAGATGTTCACTAAACTAGGAGTACAATAATGACATCAATGGAAGTCAATTTAACACATTTAGCCAGTGTTAAGAAATTATTGTAAGTTTTAGGATAAAACCTATGATTTTACAGCCAGAGGTACTCATTCTCAGTAATAGAGACAGTTATGGGATACAGATTGTGAAACAAACCTTAATTCCAATCAGAAAGTCCCTGGTTAGTCCCATGGAATTCATTCCATTATTGCCAGAGTGATTGCTCTTGTAGACCTCAGAGTACACAACTGGGTAAAACTGATTATTACTTCTCTTATCCAACAACATACACAGTATCTTCCCGCATTATGAAGGTAGCCAGTAAGGACAAAGCTTCCAAATGAAAACCAGTCAAATTTCTCTGTTTCATGGCTGGAGTATGCCATGTTTTCAGGAAAATGCTCTTGCAATTAACTTCCTAAGGATGACCAAGAATACTGTGTTAGGAAGGTTTGTTCAACCTCACCAGCCAGTAATTTCAAAATCCATAAGCACAGGAGTTTTTATTTGCTAGAATATGATGCCTAGTGGTAATATTTTTGAACCCTTATGAGTTAACTCTATTTAAACTATTTAAATATGTGTGTATTTTATATGTTCGGGAGCTTCTATAGTAGAAGTTGTCATATAACCCTTTTGAAAGGTATTTAAAGTGGTTATCACTCCTTTTATCCCATGCTCTACCGGTTCTAAATACCCTAGCCTACTTTAACCCTTCTATTCCATTATTTTCATTTAACTCTTTATAAAACCTTATTCTAGATCCACTTCACTGGAAGGCCAGCACCATGGCTCTATACTAATTTACTGACCTGTATTACAAATAAAATACTCATATCTGAAGATTCATTACTAGTTATTTGAAGAACCTTCACTAACTTCCATAGTGATTGTTGTATACATTTTCAATGTCATTATCTGTAAATAAGTCTTCCATTTTCTGAACATCCATGCTAGCACTTGTTACCATTTTATAAAATCCTGCTTGTTTTATCTGTTGTAAGATGAAATCTCAATTATATTTTAATTTGCATTTTTCTGATTGAAAAGGATAAATAGCCCATGAGTTGTTTTGCATAACTGACAACACAAACCCATGTCTAAATAAGTTTAAAAATATTGAAACATCATCATATGTTCTATTTGACCACATTGGAATAAATCTTGGTATCAACAGCAAGATAAACTTCAGAAATTACAAAGAATCATGCAAACTAATCAACACACTACTGAATGAAAATGGAATCAGTGAAGAAGTCACAAATGTGAATTAAATATTTTGGATTCATAGATGAGCCAAGAATGCATAGTACTTATGTCAAAACAAAAAGGTAATATCAGCAAACCCATATTTTTCAAAATAGAAAAAAATCCATTTTCACTGAAACTGAGGAAATGTTCTGCATTCTTCCCCATCCTGATCATGATTTAAAGTTTTAGAGAAATAAGAAAAGTAGAAAAGATGAAGAAAACAAAAATAAGAAAAATAGGTCAAAGCATCATTATTATGTTATGATATGATTCTATGCATAAAACACCTTAATAATTTCACCAGAAAGTTCCTCTAGCTGATAAACACATTCAGCAAAGTAGTAAGACACAATATTAACTCACAAAATCAGTAGCTGTCCTGCACAGACAATGCATTCACAAGGAGATAACACAACACCCTCAAAAGTAAAATAAAATGCCTTAGAACAGTAAAAACAGAAATTGAAAAAAGATACCAGAAGATGGAAAGACCCCAATGGTCATGTATTGGTAGGAATAATATTGAGAAAATGGCTATTTACCAAAGCAATCTACAGAATCAATGCAATCTCTGTCCAAGTTCCAATGATATTCTCCAATAAAATTGAAAAAAGTTAATTTTAAATGTTATGTAGAAAAACAAAAGAGCCAGGATAACTAAAACAATCCTGAATATTTTTAGAACACCTGATACTGATATTAGCATCTTAAATTTTGTTATACTCCAGAATTATAGTAATAAAAATAGCATGATACTGGCATAAAAATGCACATATTGTTCAAGGAAATAAAATTGAGGACCCATATATATAGGACCATATTTCTATGGTCATTGGGCTTTTTAACAAGGCCAAGAATACCTGGGGAAATAACAGTATCATTAACAAATGAAGCTGGTCAACTGGATAGGGTTATAGTGGAGAATGAACCTGTATCACTATCACTCATGCTGAGATTCCAAATATATTAGGAACCACAATTAATACATATGTGATACACAGTCTTACAGATCCATATTTATCACCCTGCATAAAACTAAAGTCCAAGTGGATCAAAGACCTCAACATAAAACCAGACACACTAAACCTATTAGAAGACAAAGTGGAGAAGAGCCTTGAACTCATTGGCACAGGACACAACTTCCTGAACAGAACACCAACAGCAGAGGCTCTGAGATCAACCATCAAATGGGACCTCGTGAAATGGAAAAGCTTCTGTAAAGCAAAGGACACTGTTGTCAGAACAAAACAACAGCCTACAGATTGAGAAAGGATCTTCACAAACCCAATATCTGACAGAGGACTAATATCGAGAATATATGAAGAACTGAAGAAGTTAAACAACAACAAACCAAGTAATCAAATTAAAAAAAAATAGGGTACAGAGCAAAACAGAGAATTCTCAATAAAGGTATATTGAATGGCAGAGAAACACTTAAATGCTCAACATCCTTAGTCATCAGGGAAATGCAAATCAAAACATACCCGAGTTTCTACCTTACACCCCTCAGAATGGGTAAAATCAAAAATTTAAGTGAGAACACATGCTGGAGAGGATGTGGAGAAAAGGGAACTCTCCTCCATTGCTGGTGGGAGTACAATCTTTTACAACCACTTTGGAAATCAATCTGGTATTTCTCAGACAGTTAAGAATAGTGCTACCTCAAGATCCAGATATACCATTTCTAGGCTTCTATCCAAACTATGCTCAACTATATAAGGACATTTGCTCAACCATGTTCGTAGCAGCTCTATTCGTAATAACCATAATCCGGAAACAACCTAGATGCCTCTCAAAGGAGGAATGGATACATATATTGAGGTGCATTTACGCAATGAAATACTACTCTACTCAGCTATTAAAAACAAGGAAACCAGGAAACCATGAAAGAAGGGAGAGATAGAGCGATCTGGAGGGAACAGGAGCTCCAAAATGAGAGCCAAAATCTGGGCCCTAATGGTACCTGCAGAGACTGATCCCCCAACCAAGGATCATGTATAGATAAGACTTAAAACCCAGGCTCAGATGTAGCCCATAGTCTCAGTCTCCAATTTGTTCCCTAGTAAGGGGAGCAGGGGCTGTCTCTTGCATGCTCTCAGTGGCAGGCTCTCTGATCATCCCCCTTGCCCCCATCAGTGAGCAGCCTTACCAGGCCACAGAGGAAGACAATGCAGCCAGTCCTGATGAGACCTGATAGGCTAGAGTCAGATAGAGGGGAGGAGGTCCTCCCCTATCAGTGGACTAGGGGAGGGGCATTGGGAGAGAAGAGGGAGGGACTGTTGGATTGGGAGAAGATGAGGGAGAGGGCCACAGCTGGGATACAAAGTGAATAAATTGTAATTAATAATAATAATAATAATAATAATAATAATAATAATAATAATAATAATAA
>NW_026592890.1:29165733-29234089 GCF_907164565.1 Psammomys obesus | reverse complement strand
AATAATAATAATAATAATAATAATAATAATAATAATAATAATAATAAAAAGTGAAAATCCAAAATAAAAATAAAGTACAGAAATATATTAAGGTGGGAAAAATGGATGAATTACTGGAAGATAAAAGTGTCAGAGCACTGAGGTGGAATTCACTCACCTACACTTTGAAATTGGAAGAATATTAATAGAGGGCTTTTGGCAAACAGGAATCCAGCTGCTATCTTTGTAAGAATAAGAGATAGGATGATTTCATGACAAGAGTTTTATACCTAGAGAACTTAAAAAATGTCAAACTAAAAAGTGGAAAATGCAATGAGAACTTTCCTCATTTCCCAAACATATGGCAGAAGACAGTAGCTTCAGGGTAAAGTGAGATGAGGAAAAACAGAACGCAACCCCTACAGAGGAAACAGAGAATCCCGAAAAAGTAGGGTCCAAATGGCACAGAAGAAGGGTGCTCCCCATCTCGGAGTGATACTCAGTACTTTCACCAAGGTCACACTATTTCTGCCCTAATATAAAAATCAGTTCAATGCCTAATGAACAACTGTGTTCCTGCGTACTGCATACTGTTTATACAATCTTAAGGAAAGGCATTTGAATGAAGTAGAGGGTAAGAAAAAAAAACTGGAAAGATGCAAATTAGGAAAAAAGTTACATATTGACTATTTGAAAACAGCATTCATTACAGAATTCTCACAAGAATAGGAATAAAGTAAGATTTAAATTCTAAAGCCTAAGAATCAAGTAACACCAGAATTCAGCTTCATCATTATCTTCTGGTTTATAATTTATGGTTGGACTGAAATTTATGAACAAAGTTAAGAAGTAGACAAATAGCTTTTCCACATGTATCTCCCCCCTCACCCCCTTTGGCCGATGATGAAATACAATATTTGAAAGCATAGATCTAGAAACAAGTGAAAACTGCTGGCTATTTCACGTGTATTCCACCCAAGGGTTTCAAAGTATAGAATCAGAGGCAGCCTGCCCATACATCATTCCTGCACCCTACATAACCACTCCTTACTCCTTCTGTTGCTCGCTTTCCTCTGAAAATAATTAGATATCACCGAGGGAATTCTAAGAGTGTAACTGGAATATAATTTTTTTTTTGCCATTGTTATATTGTTACTAATAGTTTTATTCTGATAAATCTAAATCTATTATAACACATGGGCTATTTTCCTGTAACAGTGCCAACCGTATTCTTTTCCTTAAAGTTTTGTTGTTCAGCTACTGCTTGCTCTGCTTGTTTCATAGCTTCCCTCTTCAAAAATAACAAACTTTTCCCTGACACTATTTTTCACGTTTATTTGAATCACATGCACATGACAAGTTATTACTTCTAATTTTAACTTTTCATAAATCTTCCATGACCAAGAATCACTACAATCTCAATCACATCCTTTGCCTGGAAACTTGAGAGTCTTTCTCTGTTAGAAAGGAAACTCCGTATGAGCGACAGACTTCTTTTTATTCAGTAATGTCTCCTATTGTCTTCAGTAGGGCCAAGCACCTATAATATGCCCAATAAATGTTTCTTCTGATAGTGTATATAGCCACCAGGATTATTTTTCTTTCATGCTCATAAAATACAGATACATTCTCTTTCTCGGCATGTTCCCCTCTTTCTTTCACACCCTATAAGCCATTTCCCCACCACATTCTGGTAGAATTTATTTTAAAAACCAAACAGAAAAATGGTGATGGAGAGATGCTATGAAATAGATTTCTTCTTATAAGACCTGAAAGCTTTGTTTGTGGAAACATTCACAGCTATAATTGTTTTATTCCCATGCATGTGATATCTTTTACATGTTTATTTTTGAAAATATGTTTATTTTTTGTCAAAATAAGAAATAACAGGTTATTTAAGTAAATAACAAGATATTTAAGTAAATTGCCACCCAGAAGTGATATATTAGCATGACAAGCAAACAGAGCAGATTGAGTAAAAATATCATTAAATTCCAAAATACTAATGTTAGCAGTTTTGTTCTTTGTGACAATAATCTGCACAGATCTAAATTATAAGTTAGTTTGACAACCTAAGTTGTTTCTTTTTAATTCTTTATAACATTGTGATGACTGTGTGTGTGTGTGTGTGTGTGTGTGTGTGTGTGTGTATAGATCATAGGACAACTTGCAGGAAATGACTCTCTTCTCTTTTTACACCATGTAGTTCCTCAGAGATTGAACTCAGGATGTCAAGCTTGGCAGCACAAAACTTTACACAATGAGCAATCTCATCTTCCTCCTCTATTTATCCTTAACCAAGCTGTGGTATTTTTGCCTTACCTTTTAATCGTTCAATGAGTTGAATAACAGGAAACTTGACTTTAACATTGTGATAGTTCTCTATAATTGATACAAAAATTATAAACTTCAAATGAAAGGCTTGAATAAAAAATATTTAATTTTTCAGGAATTACATGTACATCTGGTGTTTCGTTTGTTATCTCTTAAGATACTATAACCAAACCTGTTGGATTAAATTAAACAAGGCAAGATTCAATTTGGTATGAGGCTCAGAAATCAATTGATCACGGAAGAAAGGGTATAGTAGAGCATAGAAATTCATGCCATAATGGGCTAAGAAATGAGAAGAGGGCATGCCTTGAAAAGCCCATGGAATAGTACAGCCCATTTGAAGGTTTGGATCGTTCATATTCAGTCCACTCTTGAAATACTACACATACACTCACACATGCACACACACACACACACACACACACACACAAACACACACATACACACCCGCCCGCGCCCGTGCACACCTCAGTGTCTTGGGTGATTTTAACAACCAGTCATGTTGACAGGATAAACTGTCAAAGCTTAAATCAAGAGAATTTGATTAAAAATCTTAGCGAAAAACTTTTCTGGGTTGAGAATTCTCATACAAGAATCACAAATGACTGAAAAACACTTAATGAAATGTTCAAATTCCTTAGGAATTAGAGAAATTCAAATCAAAACTACTTTGAAATTCCTTCCATCTTTCACCTGTTTAAAGTAGCTAAGATCTATAACACACGTGATAGCTCATGTTGGTAAAAATGGTGAGCAAGGGGAACACTCCCCCATTGAAGGTGGGAGTGAAAACTTATACAGCTGCTATGGAAATCAACTTGGCATTCCTCAGATAATTGGAAATTTTTCTTCCTCAAGACCCAGCTATACCACTCTTGAGCATATACCCAAGGATGTTCCATCCTACCAATAAGACTTGCTCAACTATGTTCATTGTGACTTTCTTAATAATAGTCAGAAGCTGGAAACAACCTCTATGTTCTTCAGCCAAAGAATGGATAAAGAAAATGTAGTATATTTACACAATGGAATATTAATTGGCTGTAAATTAAAAAAAATGACAACATGAAAATTATAGGCAAATGGATGTAACTAGAAAAAATCATCCAGAGTGAGGTAACCCATATGTATAAAGACAAATATGGTATGTATTCACTTTCAAGTGGATGTTATCTATGAATAAATGATAATCAAGCTACCATATACAGAAACAGAGAGGTTAGGTAAGAAGGAGGATTCTAGTGGGAACACATGGATCTCCCTGGAAAGTGGAAATAGAATAGTTATTGTGAGTGGATTGTGGAACCTCACGGGCTGAAGTAGAGAAATCAGCTTGCAGGGGAAGAAATCAAGGGAGATAATGTAGACTAAGACAGAAGAAATTGGATGGTACTTCAAGGATGGTGTGGAAACCTACTGCATTGGAAACATCTAAAGATCTATAAGGGTGACTCTAGTGAGGACATTTAGGAAGAGAGGATATAGAATCTGAACTCACCATTTTTTTTTTAGTCAGGCAAGGATTCAAATGACAGGAATAGGTTGCTTTCAGTTGAGTTGTTGGCCAAGGGGGTCTCTGGAGATCCCCAAACAACCCACGCTGGTGCTAGAACAGAGCATTGCTCTCCAAAAACTTACAACAGGACCCCATTGCCTAGAACAATATCTACATAGCTCCTTGAACATGAAAGAGGTACAATTTGTGCCTGCATGGAGCCTGCGTCCTTTTGTTTTAGTATCTTTGGTGTGGGAAAGAAATCTATAGGCTACATAAAGAAAAACCTGGACAACAAAGAGGCCATGAAACCTTTGACCTATAACCTGTCTTGGGGCAATGGGGCCTAAGAACTTGTGGAAATGGCCAACTAGCATCTAGTTTAACTTGAGGTTTATGCCATGAGAGGATTCTAATGCCATAGACTGCCTGGATGTCCAGGAATGAGAAACTGGATTACTCAGAGATGTAGGGTATAACCAAACACAAACAAAACAAAAATCAATGAAATTCCTAATGATACTCTTCTATACTCATAGATGGGTGCCTTGTCCAGTCGTCATTAGAGAGGCTGTCTCAGGTAGCAGATGGGTGCAGGTGCAGAGACCTACAATCTTACAACCAAATATCATGCACAGAGAGAGTCTGAATTGGAACTCTTCATCAGGTTCCTATGCTATAAACTCTGGGAACCCTGTGGAAGGGGGCAAGAAAAGACTGTAGGAGTCAGAGGCTATGGAGGATAATCAGAGAACTTGGCTCAATGAATTGACTAAGCAGGGTGCATGTGGGCTCCCAGATACTGAAGGGACAAGGACTTGGCCTGTATGGGTCTGTTCCAGCTCTTCTGAATATATTATGGGTGTTAAATTGGTGGTTTTGTGAAACTGTACATAAAGTTGGAGGGAGTATGTCTCTGCTTCGTTTGTTCTTGGGACTGTTTTCTTCATATTGAGTGGCGTTGTGAGAGCTTTTGCCTTGTCTTACTGTCTATTGTTTCGTGATGTTTGTTTGTTGTTTCTTGGAGGCCTGTATTTTTGTTGTTGTTGTTGTTTTGTTTTTGTTTTTGTTTTGTTTTGTTTTTTTCTGAATGGACTCTGAATGGGAGGGAGTCTTGGGAGAGAGGATGTGGGAGCAGTGGCTGGGAGATGAAAATGTGGCTGTGATGTATTGTATGAGAGAAGATTCTATCTTCAACTTAAAATTAGATTAAAAACCTCTTTTTGGTTGTAAAAGCTGAACTAAGTTATATATAAAAACTGAAATACAATTGGTATGTAATTGACTGTTAAAATTATAGATTTATTATTGGAAACTTATTAGGTAAAACAATTAGGATAAACTGTCTTTCCCTTCACTTGATATTTTAATTTTCCTCACCACCAATTCTGTACTTAACACTGTACATAATGTATGACCTATGAAATCAGCAGCCACAGTTACCAACACTCTCCTATTCAGTGAACTACCAGGTGGGGGCTGGGAATTGAACTCGGGACTTCTGTAGAAACAATAGGTGCTCGTATTTACTGAGCCATCTCTCTAGTTTGTCTTTCCTATTATTCAGTAAAATAATCTTATGACCAACTTATACTAAAGTCATAACAAACAATGTGAAATGATTTAAACTCTTGACCATTCTAAGCTATTTGGATTCTGAACTCTGACAAAAAAACAAAAGTAAACAAGTTAAGGAATTTTTTTTAAATGTCATTTTCTGGAAAGCCTACGAATGACTGGACTAGACCTGTAAAGAGTCGATTAGAAATACAGGAGCAATGGGCACCCAGGGACACGCCCCTGCAGTGATGGGTGAGTTAATGGGTTCAGTTAAGCTAATGGCCTCAGTGCTTTCTTTGCTGCTTAGCCTCTTCCTTTATGGGCCCCTCCAGGTATGTCTGCTGGCCAGCCGTGTGAGGAGTTTAACGACACGCTGCCTTTTGATCTCAATACATCTGCTGTGATTAAACAGACACACATCACTTGCTGTGCCACAGTGAAATGAGTCTGCGGCTCAACTTTGCTGAATTAGCACCCACTGAGCAGAGCAAATATTTAAAATGTCAATCCACTTGATAATGTCAGAGAGGCCTGCAAATACCACAAAATGGCACCAAGGAAGCATTTCACACAAAGGAACACGTAATAGCTCTCTGCTTCCAGAGACTATGGGAGTTAAATGGACACAGTAAGGCTCTGAGGGAGTTATGAAGGCCAGCCAGCTTACTAACTCTACTCAGTATTTCATATAGTCTCACATGCAGAAGTATTTTATCATTGATCCCAAATCTACTGCTGTGGTTGGAGTTAATTCATATTGATTCAAAATTAGAAAGTTCTTATGACAGATCTGTCACTCTTTCTCAACCTGCAGACGTTTTACCAAAAATTCCAGTCATACATGAAAATGTCAAATCAAGTGACAACTCAGGTTTTTCATTAAATATTTAACTCCAAAAGCAACTGAGGCAAGAACATCACATTGTTGTAATATTTGAAATATCAGTGAAAGTAGGAATCATTAAGCAATTGCTTTTTCTCAAATTTCAGAAAAAAAAAAGATTTTTTTTTCTATTTTCAGCATCCTAAATCATTTTTCAAAAATATTCTGGTAGTAATTCACCACATACACACACATACACATATGCCTTGTGTGTGCACACATACACACATATATACACATCATAGAGACACACACATACATATAAATGCATACACACATGCATACAAATGTTAATAATTGTGGTAAAAGGCTAACCATCCTCCACCAATTAAATTTCTCCATTCCATTCAGAGGAAAGTGTTCAAAATCAAGGAACTAAAATATTCTTTGACCTGCATCAGAGAAACAAGAAGAAAATTAAAAAAAAAAACACAGAAAACAAACAATGATAAAACAAAACAAACAGGAAAAAATGTCAATGGACAGTTCTATCACACTGATGGAAGACTGCAGGGACTTTTATTTTTCTCTTTAATCCTTAAGTGTGGAGAACTGGAAAGAACCCAGGTTTCCTCTTAACATGTTGAGATACATCACATGCCATGTTCTCTATTTCCTACTACCATAAGCTTAGTTACCTTGTTGCACATAAGTGTCAGTCTGGAAAATATGATTTAGTTAGACAAGGAAAGAGAATACTACTTTTCCATGTGAAATATGACATATTTTTCTAAACACATTATCAATACAGGGGTGTTGTAAATTCAATATAGCTAATGAAAGAGAAAATTATGAACAGGAAAGTTAAGAATATTCATATAGTGATAGGTATAAGATTCACATATAAAAGTTTAAAATAACTTTGGCACATTTTTATCTGCCTCTAGATCAAAATTTACTTACACTGTTACTGTTCCTATAATAAACTAATTTTGTCAGTTTATGTTTCAAACCCTTGGTGTAAAGATTAAAAGATAGAGTCACAACTGGTAGCTCAAATGTCAATAGTAGCTATAGTTGTTACAAGTATAAAGATTATGGGAAATCATGACTAGATCAAACGAAAAAGAATCACACAAGATTTTAAATAGTATTTTATTTTCAGAGTTTAGGGCCTGTCTTTAATATTATCTTAATCTGACAATCTCTTCAAATTTCTGCATAACACATAAAAATTCATTTGTCTTAGAATTCAGTGGTGACAAATTTTGTTCTTGATTGAAAAAGTGAATAGCTGTTTCCAAGTTCTGGCTATTACAAATAAAGCTGCTATGAACATGGTTGAACAAATGTCCTTGTTGTGTACTTGAGCAAATTTTGGGTATATACCTAGGAGTGGTATAGCTGGGTCTTGAGGTAGCACTACTCCTAGTTGTCTGAGAAAGCGCCAGATTGACTTCCAGAGTGGTTGAACCAGTTTACATTCCCACCAGCAATGGAGGAGGGTTCCCTTTTCTCCACAACCTCTCCAGCATGTGCTATCACTTGAGTTTTTCATCTTGGCCATTCTGATGGGTGTAAGGTGATATCTCAGGGTCGTTTTGATTTGCATTTCCCTAATGGCTAATGAGGTTGAGCATTTCTTTAAGTGTTTCTCTGCCATTCGACGTTCCTCTTTCGAGAATTCTCTGTTTAGCTCTGTTCCCCATTTTTTAAGTAGATTACTTGGTTTGTTGCTTTTCTGCTTCTTTAGTTCTTTGTGTCCATCAACGGAGGAATGGATACAGAAACTGTGGTATTTTTACACAATGGAATACTACTCAGCAATCAAAAAGGAAGAAATCATGAAATTTGCAGGCAAGTGGTGGGATCTAGAAAAGATCATTCTGAGTGAAGTATCCCAGAAGGAGAAAGACAAACTTGGTATATACTCGCTTATATAGACCTACAAGACATGATAAACATAATGAAATCTACACACCTAAAGAAGATAATCAAGAAAGTGGACACAGGCGAAGGTGATTAATCCTCATTTAGAAAGACAAATGGGATGTGCATTGAACTTATGACAGGAGTCTATCACAAAAGGCATCTGAAAGACTCTACCTAGCAGTGATTCAAAGCAGACACTAAGACTCATAACCAAACCCTCGGCAGAGTGCAGGGAATCATATGAAAGAAGGGAAGTTAGTATGATATGGAAAGGATAGGAGCTCCACAAGGACCAAATATATCTGGGCACAGGGTCTTTTCTGAGACTGACACTCAACCAAGGACCATCTATGGATATAACCTAGAACTTCTGCTAGGATGTGGCCTGTGGTAGCTCAGTAACCAAGTAGTTTTCCAAAGTAAGGGGAACACGGACTATTTCTAATAGGATCTCAAGGGCAGGCTGTTTGACCCCTACCCCAGGGGAGGAGCAGTCTGTTAGGCCACAGAGGAGGACTTTGCAGCCAGCCCTGAAGATACCTGATAAAACAGGGTCAGATGAAAGGGGAGGAGGTCCTCCCCTATCAGGGGACTTGGAAAGGGGCAGGGAGGAGACCAGGGAGGGAGTGTGGGGTTGGGGAGGGAATGAGGGAGCGGGATACAGCTGGGACACAGAGTTAACAAAATGTAACTAAAAAGAAAAATAAAATAAAAAAAAAAAGAAAAAAAAAAAAAAAAAAAAAGAAAAAGTGAATAGCTGAAGAAGCTGAGGGGGGGACAAGATGGCGGCACCGGGAGAACACCATGTCTGAGAAGCGGGACAACACACTTCGTGCAGCAACCAGCAGACTGAACTCTGGACCCTAAAACAACAGCAATCGATCGTGTTTCCCAGGTGAGGGTAGGCTCCCACGGCGTGGGAATCGGTCGGGTCCACTCTTGGCTGCCCAGCCAGAACCCGGAAGAGATCCCGGCTAACACGGGCTTTGGGTCTCCGGGCTAGTGCCGCAAGCCTGCTTGTGCCGATCACTTTCCCAGGCTGATTGGTGGGCACACGGGTGCCTGAGGCTGAGAGTCCCAGTTGCAAAAAAAACCCCCCCGGGGAAGCAAAGTTGCCAGACTGGTCACGGGTCGCCCAGTCTTTCCCTGGAAAGTCTCTCGAACCTCAGGTAACCACTGCCATCACAACTGAGCTCCTGCCTCCCACAGATTACAGCTGCACAGCTGCACGCCCAGATCAAAATCCCTACTCCCTCTTCGGAGGAGGCAGGAGGCATCCAGCAAAATCTGCCACAGACCACATTGTCTGTACCACAACCCGAGATCGGGGCTGAGAAAACCCAATCCTTTCGGGCACTCCCCCAAATGCCACCATAACCCTGCCACAGCAGAGCAGAAGGATAAAGAGGCGCACAGCGGCTTCACAGTGCTGGAAATCCAGTGCTGCCGGCCGCTCCTAGCAAACAAACTTCAGCTCGGGATCTGGGACTGTGGTCATTCTACACGTCCTGAGATTCTCCTGGGTCCAGCGCAATAAGGTCTAGCAGCAAGTTCTATCACCGGCGCCCCCCTCCCCCCTCCCCCTGGCAGAGAAACGCTGGCTGAGGGCTCAGGATCCCACTGAGAAGCCCCAACCCCTGCTGGCACTCCCCTGAGAGCACCTCCATAAGCTTGCCCAAGCAGAGAAGAAGGTCAGAGGGGAAGGACAGAGAAGCAGCCTGCTAAGGACACAGCACTCTCTCTCCAGCTCACCCAGTGGCCCCTAGCAGAGAAACCCAAGCTCTGGATCTGAGGACACTCAACCCTACCTGGTACTGTCTTGGGATCAGCAAACATAGATTCTACCACTAGGCTGCTTCTGGCAGAAAGATCTGGGACCGGGATCTGGGATTGAGTACACTTATCCTAACTCTTTCCCGCACCACCCAGGGACCAGTTAACATAACCCCTCCTGGCAGAGGGAAAGGACAAAGAGGCAGCACACAGGAAAGGTGGATACTGAGTCCTGTGGCCACAGTGTCACAGAGCTGACTGTTAGCCTACCCGTGCACTTCCGTAGCAGGACCAAAACAGAGAGTAGTGAGCAAGGGGAACCCCTGTGCATTCCAACCGGTCCTGCAAGAGAGTGAGTGAGCCTTCTAGGGAGAGATTGCCTCAGACCTAGGGCCTCTCCACAGAAGTAACCAGACGAGGTCCCTGCCACCCACACCCCTAGTGTGGGCATCATAGGGATTCTTGGGATAACGACCCCAACACTGAAGCCTCTGCTTTGTGGGTCCACCAGGGTAATGCAGGCAAACAATTCCTGGATCTCAGTCAGAACTGCATAATAGTGGCTTGCAGGCCACTGCAATAGTCAGAGAATACGCGCATGCACACTGCGCCCACTAAAAGCGCACCCGAATAGCACCAACGTCACATTCTTTACTTAGGCAAAACTGAAAACACAGTGCACACTCCCAAAGCAGTGAACTGTTCTCATCTTCCTGAAAAAACAGTTCAGAAAACAGAAAGAGAGGATCATAGCCCAAACTACAATCTTGAGGAACAACCAGTGAGGATTATAAATAACCAGATGGCTAGAGGCAGACATAAGAACACTCCCAACAAAAATCAGGACATAATGACCTCGCCAGCAACCCCACAAAACAATGGACACTTCAATTCACTAGAAACACAAGAAAACGACGTCAAAACTGTTTCTCCAGCTATTAGAGGCCCATAGAGATGAAATGAACAAAGCCCTCAGAGAAATAACCAAAGAAATTGAGACTAACCAAGAGGAAACAAATAGTGCACTCAGAGAAATGACCACGAAAATTGAGGCAAACAGAGAAGAAATGCACAAAGCTCTCAAAGAAATGTCCACACAAATGAAGGCAAATAAAGAAGAAATAAACAAAGCTCTCATAGAAATACAGGCAATTATACACAAAGAAGTAGAGGCACAATTAGTGATACATAGAGAGGAAATGGACAAAAAAATAGAAGCTATCATTGAAAAGCAGGAGTCCACAATCAAACAGATGAACGAAATGGTGCAAGACATGAAAACAGAATTAAAATCAATAAAGAAAACACAAATAGAGAAAAACCAGGAGCTGGAGAACATAGAGAAAAGATCAGGAACTACAAAGGTAAGCATCACCAACAGAATACAAGAGATGGAAGAAAGAATCTCAGGAGTCGAAGATACACTTGTGGAAATTGACAAGTCTCTCAAAGAAAAAATAAAATCAGAAAAGTTCCAAACACAAAACATCCAAGAAATCAAGGACACCATGAAAAGACAAAACCTAAGAAAAATTGGAGTAGAAGAAAAAGAAGACATCAGGCTCAAAGGGCCGGAAAATATTTTCAAGAAAATTATAGAAGAAAACTTTCCCAACTTCAAGAAGGAGATGGCCATAAACATACAAGAGGCCTACAGAACACCAAGTAGACTAGACCAGAAAAGAAATTCTTCATGTCACATCATAGTCAAAACACTGAACCTACAAAACAAAGAAAAAATTATAAAAGCAGCAAAGGAAAAAGGCCAAGTAACATATGAAGGTAGACCTATCAGAATCACACCAGATTTCTCAACAGAAACTATGAAAGCCAGAAGGGCCTGGACAGAAATCATACAGTCCTTAAGGGACCACAGATTCCAACCCAGACTACTATACCCAGCAAAACTTTAATCAACATAGACGGAGAATTCAAGATATTCCAAGACAAAACCAAATTTAAACAATATCTACATAGTAACCCAGCTCTACAGAAGTTACTAGAAGGGAAACTCCAAACCAAAGAAAACAACTACATTGAAGGTAACAGAGGAAATAGATAACTACACAACAAAAAAACCAAAAGAAGACAAGCAATGAAACTCAGTGACACCACCAACCCCACATCTAAAGCAAGTAACAATTGTTGGTCACTAGTTTCTATCAACATCAACAGACTCAACTCCCCAATTAAAAGACACAGACTAACAGAATGGTTACGGAAACAGGATCCATCATCCTGTTGCATCCAAGAAACACACCTATGCAACAAAGATAAACACTACCTCAGAGTAAAGGGCTGGAAAAATGTCTTTCAAGCAAATGGTTCCAGAAAACAAGCAGGAGTAGACATCCTAATATCTAATAAAATAGACTTTCAACCCAAGTTAACCAAAAAAGATAAGGAGGGCCACTATATTCTCATCAAAGGAAAAATCCACCAAGAGGACATCACAATTTTGAATATCTATGCCCCAAATACAAGAGCACCCACATTCGTAAATGAAACAATATTAAAGCTTAAATCACACATTGATCCTAAAACCCTAATAGTGGGAGACTTCAACACTCCACTCTCACCAAGGGACAGATCAACTAGACAGAAAACAAGTAGGGAAATAAAAACACTTACAGAGACCCTAAAGCAAATGGACCTAATAGACATCTACAGAACTTTTCACCCAAACTCAAAAAAGTATACCTTCTTTTCAGCACCGCATGGAACCTTCTCCAAAATAAACCATATAGTTGGTCATAAAGCAAGCCTCAACAGATACAAAAAGATTGAAATAATCCCTTGTATCCTATCTGACCACCAGGGACTTAAGCTGGACCTCAACAACAACAGAAATAACAAACAGCCTACACGCACATGGAAACTGAACAACCTGTTACTCAACGACAGCTGGGTTAAGGAAGAAATAAAGAAAGAAATTAAAGACTTCCTAGAATTCAATGAAAATGAAGGCACAACATACCCAAATTTATGGGACACATTGAAAGCAGTGCTCAGGGGAAAATTTATAGCACTAAGTGCCTGCAAGAAGAAATTTGTAACATCACATACAAAGAACTTAATAGCCCAACTGTAAACCCTAGAAAAAAAAAAGAAGCAGATACACCCAAGAGGAGCAGAAGGCTGGAAATAATCAAACTCAGGGCTGAAATCAATCAATTAGAAACAAATAAAACTATTCAAAGAATCAATGAAACAAAAAGCTGGTTCTTTGAGAAAATCAACAAGATAGACAAACCGTTAGCCAAACTAACTAAAAAGCAGAGAGAATCTATCCAAATCAACAAAATCAGAGATGAAAAGGGTGACATAACTACAGACACAGAGGAAATTCAAGCAATCATTAGGTCATACTACAAAAAGCCTATATGCCACAAAATTTGAAAATCTAAATGAAATGGACAATTTTCTTGATAGATTCCATCTTCCAACAGTAAGTCAAGATCAGGTAGAAAGACTGAGCAGCCCTATATCCCCCAAGGAAATTGAAGCAGTCATTCACAGTCTCCCCTCCAAAAAGAGCCCTGGGCCAGATGGTTTCAGCACGGAATTCTACCAGACCTTCAAAGAAGTGCTCACACCAATTCTCCTCAAACTATTCCACAAAATAGAAACAGAAGGTACATTACCAAACTCATTCTATGAAGCAACAGTCACCCTGATACCTAAACCACACAAAGACGCAACAAAAAAAAGAGAACTTCAGACCTATCTCAATTGTGAACATTGACGCAAAAATACTCAATAAAATACTTGCAAACCGAATCCAAGAACACATCAAAGATATCATCCAGCATGACCAAGTAGGCTTCATCCCAGGCATGCAAGGGTGGTTCAACATACGGAAATCCATCAATGTAATCCACCACATAAACAAACTGAAGGAGAAAAACAACATGATAATCTCCTTAGATGCTGAAAAAGCATTTGACAAAGTCCAACACCCATTTATGTTTAAAGTCTTGGAGAGATCAGGAATACAAGGCACATATCTAAACATAGTAAAGGCAATATACAGCAAGCCTATAGCCAACATCAAACTCAATGGAGAGAAACTTAAATCAATCCCACTGAAATCAGGGACAAGACAAGGCTGCCCACTCTCTCCATACCTCTTCAACATAGTACTTGAAGTCCTAGCCAGAGCAATAAGACAACTAAAGGAGATCAAGGGGATCCAAATCGGAAAGGAAGAGGTCAAAGTGTCACTATTCGCAGATGATATGATAGTATATATGAGCGACCCCAAAAATTCAACCAGAGAACTCCTCCAGCTGATAAACACCTTCAGCCAAGTGGCAGGATACAAAATCAACTCAAAAAAATCAGAAGCCCTCCTGTATACGAAAGACAAAAGGGCCGAGAAAGAAATTAGGGAAACAACACCCTTCACAATAGCCACTAATAACATAAAGTATCCTGGGGTGACACTAACCAAGCTAGTGAAAAAAGACCTGTTTGAGAAAAACTTCAAGTCTCTGAAGAAAGAAATTGAAGAAGATCTCAGAAAATGGAAAGATCTCCCGTGCTCATGGATTGGTAGGATTAACATTGTGAAAATGGCCATCCTGCCAAAAGCAATCTACAGATTCAATGCAATTCCCATCAAAATACCAACTCAATTCTTACAGACCTTGAAAAAAAGATTCTCAACTTCATATGGAGAAACAAAAAACCCAGAATCTCCAAAACAATCCTGTACAACAACAGATCATCTGGAGGCATCTCCATCCCCGATCTCAAGTTGTACTACAGAGCAATAGTAATAAAAACTGCATGGTACTGGCATAAAAACAGAAAGGAGGATCAATGGAACCGCATAGAAGATCCAGAAATAAACCCACACACCTATGAATACTCGATTTTTGACAAAGAAGCCAAAACCATTCAATGGAAAAAAGACAGCATCTTCAACAAATGGTGCTGGTCCAACTGGATGTCCACATGCAGAAAATGAAAATAGATCTATATTCATCACCCTGCACAAAACTAAAGTCCAAATGGATCAAAGACCTCAACATAAAACCAGATACTCTAAATCTGTTAGAAGAAAAATTTGGGAACAGCCTAGAACTCATTGGCACAGGAGACAACTTCCTGAACAGAACACCAACAGCACAGGCTCTAAGAGCAACAATCAATAAATGGGACCTCATGAAACTGAAAAGCTTCTGTAAAGCAAAGGACACTGTCATCAAAACAAAACGCCTGCCTACAGATTGGGAAAGAATCTTCACTAACCCTTTATCTGAGAGAGGACTAATATCAAGTATATACAAAGAACTAAAGAAGCTGAAAAGCAGCAAACCAAGTAATCCACTTAAAAAATGGGGAACAGAGCTAAACAGAGAATTCTCTGTAGAGGAATATCGAATGGCAGAGAAAAATTTCAAGAAATGCTCATCCTCATTAGCCATCATGGAAATGCAAATCAAAACGACCCTGAGATATCACCTTACACCCATCAAAATGGCCAAGATGAAAAACTCAAGGGACAAAACATGCTGGAGAGGTTGTGCAGAAAGGGGAACCCTCCTCCACTGCTGGTGGGAATGTAAACTGGTACAACCACTCTGGAAATCTATCTGGCGCTTTCTAAGACAATTAGGAATAGTGCTTCCTCAAGACCCAGCTATACCACTGCTAGGTATATACCCAAACTTTGCTCAAGAACACAAAAGGGATATTTGCTCAACCATGTTTATAGCAGCATTATTTGTAATAGCCAGAACCTGGAAACAACCCAGATGTCCATCAACAGAGGAATGGGTACAGAAATTGTGGTATTTTTACACAATGGAATACTACTCAGCAATCAAAAAGGAGGAAATCATGAAATTTGCAGCAAATGGTTGGATCTAGAAAAGATCATCCTGAGTGAAATATCCCAGAAGGAGAAAGACAAACACGGTATATACTTACTTATATAGACCTATAAGATATGATAAACATAATGAAATCTATACACCTAAAAAAGATAATCAAGAGAGCAGACATGGGGTAAGATTATCAATCCTCATTTAGAAAGATAGATGGGATGTGCATTGAACATATGACAGGAGTCTACTGAGCGTATTTGAAAGACTCTAACTAGCAGTGTTTTCAAAGCAAAGACTCATGACCAAACCTTTGGCAGAGTACAGAGAATCATAAGAAAAAAGGGGAGTTAGTCTGATGATGAAAGGATAGGAGCTCCACAAGAACCAGATATATCTGGGCACAGGGTCTTTTCTGAGACTGACATGCAACCAAGGACCATGTATGAATATAACCTAGAACCTCTGCTCAGATGTAGCCTGTGGTAGCTCAGTAACCAATTGGTTTCCCATAGTGAGGGGAACTAGGACTATTTCTAACAGGAACTTAATGACTGGCTCTTTGGCCTCCCCATCCCCCAAGGGAGGAGCAGTCCTGTTTGGCCAAGAAGGAGGGCTTTGCAGCCAGTCCTGAAGATACCTGATAAAACAGGATCAGATGAATGGGGAGGAGGTCCCCCCTATTAGTGGACTTGGCAAGGGGCACGGTGGAGATGAGGGAGGGAGGGAGGGAGGGAGGGACTGGGAGGGAATGAGCGATTGGGACATGGCTGGGATACAGAGTTAATAAAATGTAACTGATAAGAAAAAAATAAAATTAAAAAAAAAAAAAAAGAAAAAGCGAATAGCTCAGAAACCTAGGGTAGAACCGAACACAACGGGAAAAAAATATTCAAAATGATTCCTAATGACATTGTTCTATACTCAAAATCTTCCTCCAATGTGAGAATGTGAGCTGACATAGAGAACCATAGCAGACTCAAAGCACAACGCCTATTATGCACAGAGAGAGTCTAAATTTGAGGTCTTCTTTGAATCCCTCCCAATCTCGGAGGGATTCAAAGAAGAGAGACAGAAAAATTGTAGGAGTTAGAAAGGCTGGAAGACATGAGAAGAACATGGCCCACCAAATCTACTAATCAGGGCTCATGTGGGCTCACAGAGCCTGAAGTAGCAAGCGCTGAGCCTGCATGAGTCTGCACAGGGTCCTCCCTGTAACTGTTGTAGCTGTGGTGATTTTGTGACATAACCATGGGACAGTTGTGTCTCTGTCTCTTTTACCTGCTCTTGGACTCTATTCTTTCCGTTGGGTTGCTGTGTCCAGCTTCATTATAAGGGCTTTTTGCCTTGTCTTGCTATGTTTTGCTTTGTCAGTTTTGGTTGTTGTCTCTTGGAGGCCTGCTTTATTCAGATGGGATACAGGGAGAGAGTCTATGGGGGACTTTCTGGGAGGAGGTAAGGGAGGGTAAACTTACCTCCCTGGTTGGAATGTATTGAATGAGAGAAGAATCTATTTTTAATAAACAAAAAAAAAAAAAAAAAAAAAAAAAAAGAAAGAAAACTTTCCAGGCTTGTTTTTGTTCTGTTAATTTCTGAACTAATTTTCTATCAGGCACATTTTATCTTCAATTAGTATTTTCATGCTTTCAATAATCAGAGATGATTATCACAGACCCTTTAGTTCACTAGTAAGTCATGCTTTAAAAACATAATTGCTGTATTTGGAAAAGAATAACCTAATTTAGTGTAATACGACACAATTAAAGTAGTGGGAGTGAAGACACACTATGGAACCAAGCTGAGTCGAGTTCACACAGCATTATATCAGATATGAGGCGGAGAGTTCATTTTTGTTCTTCTCTTGTGAACCAATCCTTGTAGTAATTATTAATCACATAATTGTCTTTCTTGTATGTTCTTCTATTTATTCATTATCACGCTGTATTTTCAAGGCTGTAATTCCTATATAATGCAGTCAGCAACATCAAATGTATTATCACACTTTAGAATTGATAATTGTGCTTAATTATAAATCAAAATCATGGCATGCTAATAATTATAATGGAGAAATCTCTTCATTGTGAAGTAAGAATGGAGGTATAGGGACTTCAGTTATGAAGTGAAACTATATTATCAACTTG
Organism: Psammomys obesus; assembly: GCF_907164565.1. Classification (NCBI taxonomy): domain Eukaryota; kingdom Metazoa; phylum Chordata; class Mammalia; order Rodentia; family Muridae; genus Psammomys; species Psammomys obesus. Next base: position 29,216,221 of record NW_026592890.1, on the reverse strand, counting down.
GATTTTTATTTGGCTCTTAGAATTATTGTAAGCATACGAATGCTTACAAAAGTAGGTAACTACTTTTATGTTTTGGAAAAAAAAACGCTCTGTATGTCTTGTGGAGATTCAACAGAGAATGGCTTATGATGATCCAGAAAGTTAAAAAAAAAATCTTAATTTCTATACTTTATATGATGTTATCATAGTTTCCAATACAGACACAGGGAACTGAGTCCAATTGAGAATTGCTTATGAAGTAAAGTAAAACATTGTATAACACAATGGATGAAGAAGGGAAAGGAGGACTCTAGCGATGGCCCAGGGCCACCTTCACAGAACAAAACTGACTTTGCCAGTGTTGTTGGGAATGGTGCTGGTCTCAGAACCAAAGCACAGGGTGAAATAGAAGGCTTAGTTTGAAAAAATTTAGTGCATATTAATCTTTAGATAAGCTTCAGAATTTGCACAAATGTCGTTGAATATTTCAGTGTGATACTAGAAGAGGCACAGCCTGGATATAACACACTGTGAACTCCATGTTGTTTTATAGAAAAAAAAATCCCAATTGTTCTGTTATTGCCAATGAAGACTCAGGAGCTAGATACTTTGTTGAAAGAGCCTCCTAGCCCACAGAGATAGAGAAATCACCCAGCTGACCTTTCTACTCTACCAGCATCCCAGACAGAAAAAGCTAAAAGCCAAAAAGCCACAGCCAAAAGATGAAAGCCCCCAAACCAAAAGCCCAAAACTCCTTCTTCTTCACATTGTCTTAAATATTTCTTCTCTCAATGGCCTTGCTTTTTTTTTAATCCCTGTCAGCTGGTTTCTAGCTGTACCTCTTGACCAAGTGATAACTTTACTTAATCCTGTTTACAGAAAGCTTTTGGATTAAAGGTGTGTGTTAGGGTTGAGCCACATATAACCACCTGTTTACAATAAACAGAAAATTCCTGAATTAAAAGTATGTGCTACGGCTGAGCCACTTCACAACTGAAAAAAGGTTTTTTTTCTTTTCTGTAAAACATTACTTATATATTTTTTATTTTTTTTAACTTTTATTAATTATACTTTATTCACTTCATATCCTCCCATAAACCCCTCCCTCTTTCCCTTCTAATCCCACCTTCTCTCCCCCTTCTTCACACATGCCTCTCCACAAGTCCACTGATAGGGGAGGTCCCCCTTTCTTTCCTTCTGAAATTAGTCTATCAGATCTCATCAGGAGTGGCTGCATTGTCATCTTCTGTGGCCTGGTAAGGCTCTTTCCCCCTCAGGGGGAGGTAATCAAAGACCAGGCCAATCAGTTTATGTCAGAGGCAGTCCCTCCTCCCATTACTATGGAACCCACTTGGACACTGAAATGCCATGGGTTACATTTGTGCAGGGGTTCTAGGTTATCTCTGTGCATGGTATCTGGTTGGAGTATAAATCTCTAGGAAGACCCCTGTGTTCAAAATTTCTGGTTCTGTTGCTCTTCTTATGCAGTTCCTGAACATTACTCAACAATGAAAAATAAGGAAATCATGAAATTTGCAGGTAAATGTTGAGAAATGGAAAGGATCATCCTGAGTGAGCTATCCCAGAAGCAGAAAGACACACATGGTATATACTCACTCATATAGACATATAATATAGGATAAACCTACTAAAATATTTACATCTAAAGAAACTAATCAAGAAAGAGGACCCTTACTAAAATGCTCAATCCTCATCCCGAAAGGCAAAGAGGATGGACATCAGAAGAAGAACTAAACAGGAAACAAATTAAGAACCTGCCACAGAGGGTCTCTGAAAGGCCCTGCCCTACAGACTATCAAAGCAGACGCTGAGACTTATGGCCAACTGTTGGGCAGAGTGCATGGAAACACGTTTTTATATTTCACAATCTCTGGAGTTCACAATGGGATTACATACCCTGCAATAACTCCTTGCATAAAGATGAACTGTAAGCCATATGCATTAGTTTATTTCCAAAGGTAGCAGAAAGGAAGGAGTTATTATTATTATTATTATTGATCTTGAAAAGCCTTCATTTTAATGGTTTGAAAATGGAACATGAACTTTCAGGAGTGGGCAATGTATGGAAATAAACAGAAGTGTGAAGATGGTGTTATGCCACTTGAAATGATATATTTAGAAATGGAGACACTGGCTAAAAATATCAAAAGTTTGTGAAAATTCATTCATGGCAAATAATAAAATATTATTTCAGATCAGATTAGAATGAATTAAAATATACAGAGAATTAAAATATTCTCAGTGGAGAGAAATGGCAAACAGGAGTGATACATATTTCACTTGTAAAGGTTTGCCTATGGAAGGAAAATAAGACTAAAAAGCAGCTGGATGGACACTGTGTTTAATATTGTATTTGCCAAAGTTCTGATTGATATACTTTTAAGTGGTATTTGAAATACCTGATTATGGTGACAGAGCAAGAAAATGAACTAGAAAAGGAAGAATAGTAAGCATTTAGAGAGAATGCATGAAAGTCTGAGCAGTAAAATATAGGTTAAAAAACAAACAAACAAACAAAAAACAAACCGTAATCTAAATACAGTTTTGTTACCACAGAAGATGAAAAGATTAATGTGTTATCTTGATTTCAATAGTTGTGATATATTACATTCCCATTCTGAAGACTATCAATTTCTTTGTAAATCAGGGACTTTTCTGTAGAAGCTGGAAGGAAGTCAAAAGTTAGGAAAGTTTTTATTTTGTTTATTTTTATATAATTATTATTATACAATTTATTATTATATATTATATTATTATAATTTTATTGTGTTTATTTATTTTATTTTATTTTGTTTACCTTTTAGTCACTGAAGTACCCTACAGATTACTAAAAAAAAAAAAAAAAATCAAGGAAAGCTGGACACCCTTTAGTTTCTCATATCTGAGATTAAACAAATTAGACATTTAAAATGAGAAGATTCCCCATTCATAAAACATATATTCCATTTGCTTCACTAGTACGGTATTTCAACTACTTTTCAATGTGTTTGATACAATAAGATATTTCCTCAAGGGCCTTGAAATTTAATTACTAAAAGCCTGACTTTTTAAAATAAAAATAGTCACGGTAATGAGATTCTCTCCGAATCATTTGCTTAGATGACAACCACAAAAATTATAGTGAAAAAAAATCACACTTGAAAAGATATCATTTTCTAGATCCCACCATTTGCCTGCAAAATTCATCATTTCCTTGTTTTTAATTGCTGAGTAATATTCCATTGTGTAAAAGTACCATAATTTCTGTATCCATTCTTCCATTGATGGACATTGGGTTGTTTCCAGGTTCTGGCTATTACGAATAAAGCTGCTACAAACGTGGTTGAGCAAATGTCCTTGTTGTGTACTTGAACATCTTTTGGATATATGCCTAGGAGTGGTATAGCTGGATCTTGAGGTAGCACTATTCCTAATTGTCTGAGAAAGAGCCAGATTGATTTCCATAGTGGGTGTACCAGTTGACAATCCCACCATCAATGGAGGAGGGTTCCCCTTTCTCCACAGCCTCTCCAGCATGTGTTGTCACTTGAGTTTTTGATCTTAGCCATTCTGATGGATGTCAGGTGAAATCTCAGGGTCATTTTGATTTGCATCTCTCTGATGGCTATGGTTGATGAGCATTTTTTCAAGTGTTTCTCTGCCAGTCAATATTCCTCAATATAGAATTCTCTGTTTATCTCCGTACCCCAATTATTAATTGGATTGCTTGATTTGTTGCTTTTTACTTCTTGAGTTCTTTATATATTCTAGATATTAGCCCTCTGTCAGATATAGGTTTGGTGAAGATCCTTTCCCAGTTTGTAGGCTATAGTTTTGTTCTGACAACACTGAATTTTGCAGGCAAGTGAATTTTGCAGTCAAATGGTGGGATCTAGAAAAATGATCATCCTGAGTGAGGTATCCAAAAAGCAGAAAGACACACATAGTATATCCTCACTTTTATAGACCTATAAGATAAGATAAACATACTAAAATATGTATGCCTAAAGAAGATAAACAAGAAAAAGGTCCAGGGGTAAGATGATCAATCCTCATCTAGAAAAACAAAGGGGATGGACACTGGAAATAAGAGAAAACAAGTAACAGGAGAGTAGCCGACTACAGAGGGCACCTGAAAGACTCTACCTAGCAGTGTATCAGAGCAGATGCTGAGACTCATAATCAAACCTTCAGCAGAGTGTAGGGAATCATATGAAGGAAGGAGGAATTAATATATCCTAGAAGGGACAGGGAGCCCTACAAGGTCCAAATATATCTGAGCACAAGGTTCTTCTATGAGACTGTTTATCCAACCAAGGACCATGCATGGATATAACCTACAACCCCTGCTCAGATATAGCCCACGGTAGCTTAGTATCCAAGTGGGTTCCCTAGTAAGAGGGACAGGAATTGTTTCTGACAGGAACTCATGAACTTCCCCTCCCCCCTGAGGGAGGAGCAGCCTTTCTAGGCCACAGATAAGGACATTGCAACCATCCTGAAGATACCTGATAAGCTAGGGCCAGATGGAAGGAGAGGAGGGCACCCCCCCACTGAGAGGGGAGTCAGAAGGGGGCCTGGAGGAGATGAAGGAGTGAGGGGAGGATTGGGAGGGAAAGAGGGAGAGGGCTACAGCTGCGATATAAGTGAATGTATAAAATTATTTAAAAACAAAAAGATATTAAAAACAAAATATACCATGTTTATATTTTAGAAGGGAAAACCTTTTCTTTTTTTGCAAATAATTTAAACTTTTTAAAAACTTGAGGGATGAAATAAAATGCAAAATCTGAATTGTTCTTAGTTGGAAATGAACCCTAGGATCATGAGTATATTAGGCATGTACTCTACAACTGAACTTTATTCCAAATTCATATGTCTTCTTTGTTTATTGAGACAGACATCATGGACCACCTTGTCTGGAACTTACTATGTAGACCAGGCTTGTCACAAACTCATGGCGATCACACTGCTTCAGCCTTTTAAGTGCTTTGAGTATAGGTGTGAGCCACCAAACCTTAAAAATGGACTGAATTTTAATGTGCATGATTCATGTTGTTATTGCCACAAATGCCAATGTATACAAGAGGATTAAATGGTTTAATTCATTTCAGATGTATGTATTTCTTTTCATTTGTGTAGAATTCTTTTTGCATTTTTTTTTCTCTAAAAGTGATATGGAGGCCACACTCATAATATCTCAACAATATAACTACTAATTACTATAAACTTAAAAAAGGGAAGCTGAGAGGAAGAATTAGGCAACACCAGGAATGAAGCCTCTGATTATGTAATTCCAAGTGATTGTCCTTGAACTCACATACATGTAAACAACATTAAATGGATTCAGCAGGCTATATTTCTATATTTACATACTATACTCATATCCAACAATAATAAGTAAAAGCAACTCATGAATTTGAGAGGGTTGAGGTGAGATACACGAAGGAGTTGAAGGGAGTGAATGGAAGAAAAGGTAGGAATTTAAAAAATTTTTAAAAACATAAGTAGAAGAAAATTATATCATTACATAGTTATTATGTCAGTGGAAATGAGAATAAGAATACCAGTATCAAAGTTACCTATACCTATAGAAAACACACATTTACACACATAGAAATGAATCTATGAAACATAAGATTTAGTTTGCTCCAGTATTTTCTTTTTTTTTTTTACTTTATTCATTTTGTATCCCCCCATAAGCCCCTCCCTCCTCCCCTCCCGATCCCACCCTCCCTCCCCTTTCTGCATGCATGCCACTCCCCAAATCCACTGATAGGGGAGGTTCTCCTCTCCTTTCTGATCTTAGTCTATCAGTTCTCATCAAAAGTGGCTGCATTGTCCTCTACTGTGGCCTGGTAAGGCTGCTCCCCCCTCAGGGGGAGGTGATCAAAGAGCAGGCCAATCAGATTGATGTCAGAAGCAGTCCCTCTTCCCATTACTATGTAACCCACTTGGACACTGAACTGCCATGGGCTACATCTGTGCAGGGGTTCCAGGTCATCTCCACAAATAGTCCTTGGTTGGAGTATGATTTTCTGGGAAGTTCCCTGTGTTCAAATTATCTTGTTCTGTTGCTCTCCTTGTGGAGTTCCCGTCCCCTCCAGCTCTTACTATTTCCCACTTCTTACATAGAATTCCATTCACTCTGCCCATCAGTTGGCCATCAGGCTCAGCATCTGCTTTGACAGTCTATACTGCAGAAGCTTTCAGAGGCCCTCTGTGGCAGGTTTCAAGGTTGTTTCCTGTTTTCTTCTGGCTTTCAGAGGCCCTCTGTAGCAGGTTCCGAGGTTGTTTCCTATTTTCTTTTTCTTCTGATGTCCATCCTCTTTGCCTTTCAGGATGGGGATTGAACATTTTAGTTAGGGTCCTCTCTTTTGCTTAGTTTGTTTAGATGTACAGATTTTAGTGGGTTTATTCTATGTTGTATGTTTATATGAGTGAGTATATACCATGCGTGTCTTTTTGCTTCTGGGACAAACTCACTCAGGATGATCCTTTCCAGGTCCCACCATTTACCTGCAAATTTCCTTGCAGGTAATGATTTCCTTATTTTTCATTGCTGAGTAATACTCCATTGTATAGATGTACCACAGTTTCTGCATCCATTCTTCAGTTGAGGGGCATCTGGGTTGTTTCCAGCTTCTGGCTATTACAAATAAAGCTGCTACAAACATGGTTGAGCAAATGTCTTTTTTGTGTACTTGCACCTCTTTTGGGTATATGCCTAGGAGTGGTATGGCTGGATCTTGAGGAAGCGCTATTCCTAGTAGCTCCAATATTTTCATATTCTTATTATTTGTTTTACTTTTATTTCTAAGAAAAATTTAAGTGAATTAATTTTTTTTAATTTCAAATTTATCCAATTAAAAACCAAGAATAAACATATAAACATAATAAACATATATCCTAAAAATTCTAAGCTGTGTCATAACCAAAATCAGTCACAGCACCACCAACTTCATCTTTTCAAAGGGAAACATTTCTATTTAGTGTACTATGAGTGTTTTCAAGTTGCTTCTTAGTATTGTTTGTATATCTACATTTTTGTCTACTGATGTGAATAAAACATTCAGATAAAATGCTTATAGAATTCATAGTTTTGTGTAATTATTCTTAGTTTAGTTACTTCTCTAATTTCTGTTACAAAAGACTATAAAAAAGCAACACTTAGATGGGGTTCTGGTTGAAATATGACCAACCTGACAAATGAAACCACAGAACCATGAAGCTTCTTTATAGAAAAGGAAGTGGTAACCTTCAAACTGTAGAAAGCATCTTTAGCTGCTATACATAGGACAGAGTATATTAATGTCTAGAATAATAATAAAACTTTAAAAACTAAGCACCAAGAAGAGAAAACATCTACTAAAATATCAATGGCTCCAAGAGTGAGAATTCTCAAGAGAAAAAAAAATAAGACTAAAAATTATTTTTAAAGTGTTTAACATCCTTCACCATCAAGAACAAGCAAGTTGAATTATATTTCCTCTTGCCCCAGTCAACATGACCCAATATATAAAAAAAATAATAACTGAAAACAAATACTGGTGGAGATGTGAGGAGAGCAACATCCTTATTAACTCTTGGATACAAACTGATAAAGCTATCACAGAAATCAGTTTGAACTTCCTCAAAAATGTAGCAATAGGTCTACTACACGGTAACTATGTCACTCCTGGACATATGCCCAAAGACTTGTCAAAGACATATGCAAAAAAGACCTGGTCATATACATTTATGGCTGCTGATTTTCTATACCTAGGAAATGAAAATAAATGTTAATAAACTGATAAATAGGTAATGAAAAGATGCCATACATAAACAGGTAGACAGAAAGACAGATACGAAGACAGACTATAGATATAAATATGGAGAGAGGGAGAGAGAATGAGAGAGAGAGAGAGAGAGAGAGAGAGAGAGAACGCATAACAAAGACAGAGAAAACATTGTTACTTTATATGGGAAGAATGTTTCTCTTAGATTTCCAGGTTATCAGACTAAAGCTTATTGCCTGGTATCGAATACCTCATTCCCAGTTGTTGATAGGGTACCATAGACCTTCAAAACAAACAAACAAACAAACTTTTCTTTCTTTCATTATTTTTTTATTTTTTTGGCTCACAACTTAATGAGGGATGCAGCTCATTCTGGTGTCAGGAGCGTGAAACAGTAGGTCACAGTGAGTCCTCAGTCAGGAAGTAGACAGAGAGGTGCTGAAGCTCAGCTGGCTTCCTCCTTTTCCTTTGTAATCATCCTGAAACTCCCATTTGAGGTGGGTTTCCCATTCTCAGTTAAATTTTTTGGGAAATTACCTTGGAGTCACTACTAAAATTATGTTCCATAGAAAAATCAACAATAAATATTATATTCACATGTTTTGTTTCCTGATGAATAACTCTGAATGGTAATGGCTTCAAATATTTCTGTCTCATTACTACATTTCTACTCACAAATGGCAGAAACTTTCAGACATTTCTATATCAGCTGAGTGATTATAAGAGCCAGACGATCAAAAAGTTTGCTGTGACACTGTACCATCTAGTAATGTCAGAAAATGTATAAAGTCTCACCAACGGGACTGACTAAACTTAAGCTGAACAAGAACAGCAATAGACATAATAACATATGTGGCCAAAAGCCCATGTGGCCTGAACCCTATATAAAGAGCTATAGGATAGGCAACTAGGAATACTGAGGGTGGAGAAATAGTATTCTCTCACTAAGAAAAACAAATTGGTCAGCACTGAAAATAAATATAAAAGTAGAATTATCCAGATTGAGCAGGTTCTATTTATTTATTTAGGAATATACATGTATATATACATACATACACATATGGAACATATATGTATGTGAAAACTATATGATATGGTTTGGATAGAAGAAAGGGAAGGGAAACCATATAACTATATTATAATTTTAAAAATAAAATAAATACTTTTAACAGTGTTCGATGGCTAAGAATAATCTTTGTTATGTTTCATGCTGATGTAAAGAATTATAAATTGTCCACATGATTTTCATTCACATAAATTAAGTGTTCGCAGTAATAGAAAATTTAAATATAAACACATTCCTGGGGCACATTTCATACATATGACCAATGTCTAGTCATCTTGCACTTAGAGAAGAGCTCTAGTTCATGCCAACTCCCTTAACTCAGCAATAAATATGTTTTACTTTCATTATTGGAACTGCACCAAGTTGAGACAAATTCTTTATTTGCACTTGCAAAGCAGGGAGTTCTTGAGATTATTAAACACATTGCCCTACTAGGTTATAGTTCACAGCCATTAGTACAACAGCCTCTATTCATTTGGGTTGCCTTATTAATTCATTAATAACTATCAGGTGTATATGCACATGCATATAAAATTTTTGAATGAAAATTACATGTTAATTTTGTGTTTATATCACTAGTCTTTTATATTTATATCACAGTCTTAACTCAATATAGAAACACTATACATATTATCTACAATAAAACAAAACACTTCCCATAATTCGCATATACCACTATTTATTTAATAATAATCATTTAATGTTCATTTTTTTATTTTAAAGGATAAGTCAACCATACAATTTTATATTGAATAACCTTGGCAAATAATCAAAGTAAAACATTGCTCTCTAGAGATCAATAGTGAAGTGCAGTGTAGTTGAAACATTTGGCTGTATAGCATGGAAAGGATTAAATACACATTTCCTCATATATCTTTAGGTGGAATTGAGAGCCATGTCTGTAACCTGCATCTGGCGTAACTGCTTGATTTGGATAAAGAAGCATAATGGTCATCCCACAGGCCTCCATTGCCGGGTGCATGCTGAGTCTTGTTCCACAAAAGTACAGAGATCTTGGTCAAGGCCCCAGAACACACTGAGTACTAATCTGAAGGACCGGCTCAGTACTGAAAGTTTCAAAAAAACGCTCTAGAATAAGGCATACCATAGCTGCCCATGAACAAAGGCCTTTAAGATCCAAAAGCCACATCAAATATGTGCACAGAATGGAAAAAACAGTGGACCCTAGGAGCTTCTCACAGTGTTGTAGAGATCAGCACTAGCACTGTATAAATGTGCTTCAAGGAGGTTAAGGTGACAAAGCATGAACCACCCTCTCAACCAAGAAGTAATATTAAGAAGGAAGCATACAAAGTATTTTGTTCTAGCATTAGTTACATAAAATTCACAAGCAGATATTACTAGATAACAGAAGCCCAAGTAATTCTTTATCTCTCAGCAAGAAAAGTCCATCAGTAAGGACAAGTCAAAGTTGACTTAGATACTCATGTGTAGTCAGCAAGCCTACAGCATACTTCAGGTGCCAGATCTTCCATGGAATCTAATTCTTGAATTTTATCCCCGTACTTTATGTTTCTGCAGTGCTAGCAATGGAGCCCAAGTGGTGTGCTGGCTAGACAAACACTCTGTCACTGACTTACTACAAACCCAGGCCACTCTCAACTGATAAGACAATAGCTGAACATCTTAGATCTATCATAGAATTGGGGTCAGAGATCAAAGACAATTGTGGTACAAACAAATTCAGAGAAGCAGGGATAAGCAGAGAACCACAGCTTAGATGTGCTTACCTGAAGTTCAAGAAGCCAGTGAGATCATAAATTCAGAGACCTTGAAATGTCAGTTTTGAGAAATCCCTTGGCCTGAATGTGCAACTGGCATGAACATGGACCATGCCTGTGTAGTCAGCCTTACACTTTCATGAATTTTCCACTTGAAAAACATAAGTATCCCATGGTGAGAACCTAAGGTTGACAAATACGATGAAAGGAAAAAATGGCCACTTATGTATGTCTCAAAACAAAAAGACTACTATTATAGAAATAGGAGTTTATTGTGGTTTTATCTAGACCATGTGATAGCAATTATCTAATTGCTGCTTTTTCAAATATTCTTGTATAACCAAGAGTGAGAATGGGATATCTAGTAAAGGACAAATCTACATTAAAGGACACTATTAAGTCATCAGGACACAGCATTTTCTAGACTCGCCCTTGCATCTTCAGGTCTTCATCACACTAAAAGTAGAATCCAGATAAATGATCTAATAGGAAGATGTTCTGGTTTTAAGAGTTTTATGGGGAAAATGGGGGTTGTGCAATAAAAGTCTTTGAAACTTCAAATACATATAACACAACAACAAAAGCCAATTAAACAAATAGATATATCAACATAAACATTTTATTAACACTAATTTGTTTCCTAAAATAAATTCTTAAGTAGCCTATTTCATGTTAATAGACAAAGGCAAGCACATTCTAAAGAAAACCAAGTAAGAGTCAAACCAATTACATATATGATACAAAACATAAAAATTTGAAACAGAACAGGTCTCCAAGTGGGTGCCTTAGTAACGGAAACAGGAACTGTCTCTGACATGAACTCAGTGGCCTGCCCTTTGATCACTTCCACCTGATGGGGGAGTAGCCTTACCAGGCCACGGAAGAAAACAATGCAGCCAGTCCTGATGAGACCTGAGGCTATGGTCAGAGAGAGGGGTGGAGGACCTCCCCTATCAGGGGACTTGGGGAGGGACATTGGTGAAGATGAGGGAGGAGGATGAGCTTGGGAAGGGAAGAGGGAGGGGGCTACAGCAAGGATAAAAAGTGAATAATCTGTAATTTATAAAAAGATGATAGATAGATAGATAGATAGATAGATAGATAGATAGATAGATAGATAGATAGATAGAAGAAAATTTAAACTTTGTCCAGCATGGTGGGTACCAGGACAGTACTGTATGATGTATAAGGACTGTATGATGAATAAGGAACCATATATAGGCTACACTCTTTTTCTACTTCATGTGCTCTTATAATAGTGGATACCTAAACTAAAATATTTTCAGAAAATATTAATCTGTGTATTACAAAACTATCTCTAATATATGCAAATTTAAACTCAGTGAGGTCTTTGGGGGTGATTTAAAGGAGAAATTTATGGTAAGAGATCACCAACAAAAATTCCTTCTCAGGAAGGAAGGTTTTAAAAATCACACATCATATTTGAAACTTTTGCCTAGAACTATATGGAATGCTTACAACACAACAACAATAAAACTATCTAATATCAACATGAGTAGATATTTTCCATAGAAAATAGATATAAAAATGATCATTTAAAACAAGAATAGTGCTTAACACCATAGTCATCAAGGAATAAAAATAAACACCTTAAAGAAGTATCATTTCACAGTCATGATAGGAAAGAAAAGTCAAATAAACACAGGGGCGTCATGAAATTGTTGCCCCCAATAGTGCTCTTAGGTGTTTGAAATGACAAAGTTACTTTGGAAAACATTCCAGCTGTTTTGGAAATGCTGCAAGACTCAAAAATTTTGGTTCTAAATAAATGAAAATAGATCATATACAAAATATATACACTATTATTTGTATGAGAACTCTTGATAATATTGAAAGTTGTACCTTAGAAATACCTAAAAGTCCTTTCAAATATTATTTTGTAGATCTTACCAAAAGCAACATATAGAAACCAATAACTTTTAAATGCAGGAATAATGATAAACGCTCCAAGAAAAAAAATCAGGAAAACAACTTCCTTCAAAATAGCTTTAAAAATAATCTAGGTATATGCTTTTCAGTAGTTAAGAGGACTAGCTGCTCTTTGAAGGATATGGCTTGATCCCCAGAACCCCCATGATGGTTCACAACTGTGTTTCCAGTTCCAAGGGATCCAGTGTCCTTCTCATGCCTGAGAAAATTATATATTTTGTGTGTGTGTATGTATGTTACTGTGTCTTTCTCTGTATAAGCAAAGCACCATACACATTAAATAAAAATCAATCTTTAATTTTTTGTAATTAATTTATTCAAGAAGTCAAACATGTATACAGTGAAAACTGTAAAACAAAGAGGAAAGGTGATGTCTCAGATTTGAGACATTGTCAACTTGGAATATTACCAAACCTGTTTATAAAGTCATTTTGTATCTAGCTGGAAATCTCTCAATATACATGTCTTGATATACACATTACTTTGCACATGAATAAAAGTGATTAAAGAATGTGTATAGAAATCATTTTATTTTACAAACTGACCTTTTGTCATCTTGTGGCAAAATTTAGATTATTACTACTTCCCACAATCTTTAATGCTCTTCAGTCACATTTTTTAAAATATTTTTGTATCAATTACAGTATATTCACTTTGTATCCCAGCTGTAGACCTCTTCATCCTCCCCTCCCGATACCATCCTCCCTCCCTCATCTCCACCTATGCCCCTTTCCAAGTCCATGGATAGGGGAGGTCCTCCTTCCCTTCCATCTGACCCTATCTTATCTGGTCTCATCCAAACTGGCGGCATTGTCCTCCTCTGTGGCCTGGCAAGGCTGCTACCCCATCCAGGGGAGGCGTTCAAAGACTTCAGCTACATTTTATCAATATCTTTTTATTCCTATGTAAGTGTTGCACAAGTTTTGTTACTAATTTCAGTAAAGTGGTAACTTTCCCTTTTAGAGTTCTAATATGTTATTAAAATTATATATAAATTACTTTTATATATCAGTCTGATCATAGCCAATTTCTCAATGTCTTACTAATTTTAATACAATTACAATAAATTATCTCAATTTTCTAGTTGCAGGATGCTACATTTTGGATGAATTTTCATTAATTGTCTACATGCTAAAGCTCAAGATTGGAACCACAAGGCATGGAAGAGCCTCCAGAAAGCAGTGCCCGTGGGAACTGCATATGTCGCAGGGGGCAGTGCCTTAGAAGCCTCTTGCGTTCATCTGTATCCATGTCTTAGATCTCTGCTTCCAGTATTCAATTGAGCTGTTTACTCTCCCCTGCTCTTGTGTTGTTCTGGGAAGAACTTTCCAAACTTGAAATGTAAATTCACCTTCAACCTAACAAATCACCACAAGTATTTTGATTGTTTCAGGAAGCTGAGAAGTGCTAATGGTACTATATTTTTATTAATTTAATTCATTTGTTTTTAATTGTAGTGTATTCTTTGTTGTGCATTCTAAGGGTTTAGAAGTATGAATCTGACTGACAGTGTTATAATTTCTGTTTAACAAATACACCAAACTGCCTTTGTTGATCTTGATAAAATTTTAATAAGAACTTAGCATCAGGACCTCCCACATTATTAAAGCATCAAAGACAAGAAAATGAAAGAATTGATACAAAGTTATTTTATACACAGAGAAGTGCTATACAAATGTTAGCACAAGCACTAATCACTCAAATATTTTCAGTATTTGCTTCATTAAAATGTTGCCCTGAATTGAAGCCTCAAGTACGTGTATATTTGGTTCTGAAGCCTTATATTTAGATATCTATAGAATTGCTACAACACAGAGACAAGTCAGGATTTCTGCCCAGTTATCTTTGCTTCTTCAAGTAGTTTATTTTCAGTCTATCAAGTTAGCTCAGTGAGTAAAATGCCCACAATACAGTGTTGCTTACCTAACTATGATATCTAGCACCCATGGTGAAAGGAGACGGCACACTCCCAAGGTTGTGCTGTGACATCCACATGTGTGCCACGACATGTGCTATGCTACCCACACCCTACATGTATGCAACAATAATAGCAAATAATAAGATGAAAAAATAAATGAAAAAGTGTTTCAGTCTTAAATATTGTTCATTGTGGAGTGTTGACCATCACTGTCTGGTTTGTGTGATTCCTTTACATTTTATTAATTATGGCTGCTGAACTGTACCTCATTTTTTTAATCATTTACTAATTTAGATAATTTTTTTCAATTATATATACCCATTGAACTCCAATAGGTTCCTATAAACTTCAGCTAGAGAGGTCAGTTAATCCAGTCATATATGTCATCCTCAACTTCTTATAGATTATAAGTACATTGTAAGATGAATAATGTAGATTGGTTTTCTTGCTCTATAAAAGGATATATTATAGATCTCATGATTTTTAGGAAGACAAAGTTGCTAGTGCAGAGACTCAAACGTAGAGAAAATTTTATACACACAAACACTCTCTCTCTCTCACACACACACACACACACATACACATACACACAAACAGGGCAGATATGTTCAGAGGAGATATTTGGAGTCACGGAAACCCCAAATCAAACATCCCTACACTACATTAAAATGTGAATTGTGTTAATATGCTGACAAATGCTGAGACTCCCTGATATTCTTGTAATAAACTTTGGTGTTCAGAGAATTATTCAAATTATACCCTTCCAGATTATTTTAAAATTCATTTATGTATTATTTATTTATTATAATATAATCACTTTACATCCTGATTGTAAGCCCCTCCCTCATCTTCTCCTTTGTTCTGCACTTCCACCTTCTTCCCTCTCTATGCCCCTCCTGTTGTTCTTAGAAAGGGGGAGCCTTCATCCCCTATCATCTGACCCCTGCCTATCAAGTCTCATTAGAACTGCCTGTATCCTTTTCCTCTGTGGCCTGGTGAGGGCGCCAGGAGCAGGGTAAGTGATAAAAAAAAGCAGGCATCAGTGTTCATATCAAGGGACAACCCCTGCTCCCCTTACTTGGGTTTCCACATGAAGAATGAGCTGCCTATTGGCTACATCTCAGCAAGGGTTCTAGGTCGTCTCTATGCGTGGTCCTTGGTTGGTGCATCAGTCTCTGCAGGCTCCCCTGGGCCCAGTTTTGCTGGCTTTGTTGGTCTCCTTGTGGAGCACCTGGCCTCTCATGTCTTGCTGTCCCTAACTATTACATAGTGATCTGCCCAAAGTTTGGCTGTTAGACTCAGCATCTACCTTGACCCTCTGAAAGGTGGAGTCTTTCTGAAAACACTCCTGTCCTGCTCCCTCTCTTCAACCTGTTTTGGTATCTATTCTAATTGTTCTTCTCAATGAGAATTAAGCATCCTCCCTAAGATCCTCTTTGTTATTTAGCTTCTTTAGGTCTGTATTTTAGTATGTTTATCCTGTATTATGTAGCTAATATCTGCTTATAAGAGGTGTCATCTCATGATGATTTTTCTAGTTCCATCCATTTGACTGCAAATTTCATGATTTCCTTGTTTTTAACAGTTGAGTAGTATTCCACTGAACACCATAATTTCTGTATCCATTCCTCCCTTGAGGGATACCTAGGTTGTTTCTAGATTCTGGCAATGACAAATAATGCTGCTGTGGACATACAAGAACAAATGTCATTGATCTATGGTGCAGCATCTTTCAGGTATATGCCCAGGAGTGGTATAGCTGGATCTTGAGGTAGCACTATTGCTAGTTTTCTGAGGAAATACAAGATTTCCAAAGTGCTTGTACAAGTTTCCACCACCGCCAGCAATAGAGTTTTCTCCTTTATCTACATCCTTGCCAGCATGGGCTGTGACTGATTGGTGTAAGATGGAATTTCAGAGTTGTTTTGATTTGCATTACCCTGATGACTAAAGATTGAGTATTTCTTTAAATATTTCCCTACCATTTGATGTTCCTCTATTGATAATTCTCTGTTTAGTTCTGTATCCCATTGTTTAATTGGATTATTTGGCTTGTTGGTGTAGTTTCTTGAGTTCTTTATATATTGTGGATATTAGCTCTCTGTCAGATGTAGGGTTGGAGAAGATCTTTTCCGTGTCTGTAGGCTGTCATTTTGTTCTGTTGATAGTGTCCTTCATTTTACAGAAGTTTTTCAGTTTCATGAAGTTCCGTTTATCAATTGTTGATCTTAGAGCCTGAGCTGCTGGTGTTCTGTTTAGAAAATTGTCTCTTTTGCCAATGAGTTCAAGGCTCTTCCTCATTTTTTCTTCTAGTAGATTTAGTCTGTCTGGTTTTATGTTGAGGTCTTTCATACACTTCTTTTTCAATGCAAGGGGGCTAGTAACTCTCTCTTTGTAAGTTTCTATCTTTAAAAAAATGTGTCATTATTTTATATTCATTATATTATTGGTTTAGAGTTCTGGAACTCTAGCTAAAAAGAACCTATACCTACTAAGCTGATCTTGTGATAAGTGGAAGCTTCATAGTTTAAAAAAATCTTTGATCTGTTCTTAATTGTGTCTATTTAGCCTAATTTGAATTTCTGATTGATTTTATACTAAGTTATTTTTTAAATTTAGAGATTTATCTTTTTTTCTTTTTACACACACATACATGGTGTGCATGTGTTTGGAAAACAGTACCAAGCATGTGCACCTGTGTCGTGACAGTTCCCTGTGTTTTTTCCTCATCACGTGATCTAATTGACTTTAAATAACTCAGTCATATAGGATATTTTGTTATAATATTATCTCTTCATATCATGGCAATTTTGTTCTCTACCATTGTGTGTTTATAAATATCTAATATTTAAAAATATCTCCTTTTGTACTTTATAGAAGAGTTCTTAGATATACTAATTTCTGCATCAATGTACAAGAGATTCCATTACAATGGGATTTTTGGATTTATTGTGCATTTGGTAAAAGGCTCTATGAATCATTTTACAGATAACTTATTAGATTACAGTTTAATATGTGGTAACTCATCAGAAATTTTAAAGAACATTGTGTTATTCTGAATATAACTCTTCATAGAGAAGTATTAAATGAGAATGGATAGTGGAGAGGAATCTGACAAAAAAGATAAAATGGAAACTACTTTAGTATCCTTTCCATTGTCATGATATCTTAATTCTTTTCTATAATTTTGAAACTTTAAGCATAATTTGTAGCCTTTAGTATATATTGAAGTGAAAATGTATTCAGGGTAGAAATTGGAAGAAAATGATTAAATAGTTATCAATATTAAATCTACTTTAACTGTCATTCTGGGAAAAATTAGAGAAAAATACACATTCAAATCTCCTATCAAGAAAAT
Source organism: Psammomys obesus (assembly GCF_907164565.1). NCBI lineage: Eukaryota > Metazoa > Chordata > Mammalia > Rodentia > Muridae > Psammomys > Psammomys obesus. The sequence continues at coordinate 29,198,430 of NW_026592890.1, read as the reverse complement.
TGCTTAATTTTTTTATAGTAATTGTTACTTTTAAGACTTAAAATTATGAGCTAAAGAGCTCCAAACACAAAACCACACTGCAGTGTGAAATAACTAAAAACTACAGGCAACAATATAATGAATTAACCAGCTAACAATGAATACAGAAAAGAGAATAAATTTACTGTGATAATAAATGCAGTGTAATTGCAAGCAATAGATTCGTATTTACAATGTAGTAGATTGTAATAGATTACAGGATTTTAAACTAAAATAATCTTATGTAATAGTTATTAATACCTGGATTTAACAAAGCAAAATATAAAGTAGAAAAGTGCTTTTCCAAGGTTATTGTTTTTCTTCCAACCCAGGCCGTCTCCTCTAATGTCTCTTCAAATAAAACCACAAATGCTCTTCTTCTATTTGACCCTAGCCTATCAGTGGACTAGGAGAGGGGCAAAGGGGGAGAAGAGGGACAGAGGGTGGGATTGGGAGGAGATGAGGGAGGGAGCCACAGCTGGGATAGAAATTGAATACATTTTAATAAATAATAATATTAAAATGCTAAAAATAATAAGCAAAAAATAAAATAAAGAATCAAAACCACCAATTGCTAAAGCATAAACCCTTAGATAGGGAAATTGTATAACTTTTTAAAACTGAGGCTAGTACTGGGAGTAGAATAAAGAAGTTTATGCATGCATTTCACTGTGTTTCTTTCAGCAGTCCTGGAGGGAAATTCTAGGGTTTCTCATGTCGTAGGAATGTGTCCTGCTGCATTATGTCACCAACCCCTTATTAGTTTCTTTTAATTATTGAAAGGTATGCTAGATAACAAGTAGCATATCAAGTAATAAAAATCAGTTCACACTATTCATGTCTTTAATGTGTGAAATGGTCTGCTGGAAACACACATTGGTTTACTTTGCAATTTTCTCACAAGTGTATAATGACAATAGATGAGAAATTTTAAATACACAAAGTTACATTTCTTATGCATTGTCACAAATCAGCTTAAAAGAGCTGTCAGATGGCATATTCTGCCATTTGAAGAGTAGAATTAAAATAGTAGAAGTAAAATAATTATACTAGAATTTTCTTTGTAATGTCTTATTTTGAAAATGAATTACTAAATTCTAAGTTCCACAATATTGATCTTTCCCAATATACTTGACACAGTCATTTCTATGTATTCCAGTTCTAATCGTCAAAAAGATACAAATCCATAAGAGTCAGCTGCCCAATGTCAGTCCAACAAATTATAGAAATACAAGATCATGTGTTAAAACTTGCATTTCTGAAAACCACTCAGTATGGACAAAAAAAAAAAAAATTCCCCAAACAGAGTCAAGAATAACAAAAGTTCAACTCTTGCAGAGAAAACATAAGAAGCAGCACAAACAGAGACCCTGTCATTGGTAGGTTGCTTATATTTGATTCTATAGCAGATTCTCTTTATAGATAATTTGTTTTATCAGGTCACACACTGTTAAAATTTGCCTATCCACATTGCAGTCATATTGTGACACAAAACTCTGTCCCTAAATGATTTAAAAGTAAGTTTAATTGAATTCTAGCTATTATTTTACCATTGCTTGTATATAATTTTCTAACTATCCTTTCACTTGAGTATATTACTCTAGAGAAATGACTTTAAAGACTCCTAAATAATTTTTTAAATGCACTTATTTTTATTATGTGCTGATGTAAGTACATGCATAAACGTTTGTGCACTTCATGCATGCTTGGTACCCAACAAGGTTAAAAGAAAGTGTCAGATCCCTAGGAAATTGAGTTATAGATAGTTGTGAGCCACCACGTGGTTGCTAGAAACCAAGTTAGTTTTTCCCAGGAACACCAAATGCCTTTAGCCACTGCTCCATCTTTTCAGGCAATCTAATCACCTTTAAAACTGCATTTTTAAATGTGAACTAGCTGGCGGTTTTCTTTACCACTATAATTGGGAATCAGAGCGAGCAAATAGAACTGATGTGTTCACAAAAACTAACCATTAATGAAACTAGAGACTCGGTATTGATGATGTACAATATGTGGCATTGTGACTTGCATCCAGGAGCACAAGGGCATGATTAAAGGTCTGGAAGCTCCCCTGGGTCAGCACAGTGCCAGAGGGATGGGAAAGGACTAACCATGGACCATTTTTTTTAAAGGGCTAGGAAGGAAACAGAGGTTGCTTGTCTTAATTTAGACAAATAATAGAGCTTCACTTAAGAACTTCCAAGTACTAATTAAAAGCATTCATTATGTTAATGGAAACAGAGAAATTATGGATAAGAAAGCAAAATGTTGTTTACTTTTCAGAAAAATGCAGACCACTTCTCAGAAAAGTGGGTCATCACAGGATAGTGTCCTGTGATCTTGCTATTGATAAGTTTTAACTCATTTCTATCAAAGATTCTTCATTATTTGGGTGGGGAAATTCACATATTATTTCTTAGAAGGAATGAAGAGTATTCTTAAAACATTAACTTATACAAGAAACAATTACTGAAGCAATGTAAGACTGCAAAAAAAAATCCCACCTAATATTCATACTGTAAAACCCACATGATCTTTTTATATTCACAGTAGATACATTAGGTTTTAAAGATTCCTTTCCATATTAATGATTTATTCATTCCAATTACTCCAACTTTTATTTCACATTTTTAAAATTAATTTATATTTTTATAAATTACAGTTTATTCACTTTGTATCCCCAATACAGCCCCCTTCCTCAACCCCTCCCAATTCCATCCTCCCTGCCTCATTGTCTCCTAATGCCCCTCCCGAAGTCCATTGATAGGGGAGGTCATCCTCCACTTTCCTCTGACCCTAGCCTATCAAGTCTTATCAGGACTGGCTGCATTGTTTTCCTCTGTGGCCTGGTAAGACTGCTCCCTAATCAGGGGTAGTGATTAAAGAGCCAGCAACTGAGTTGATGTCAGAGACAGTCCCTGTTCCTATTACTAGGGATCCCACTTAGAGACTGAGCTGCTAGGGGCTACATTTGTTCAGGGGTTCTAGGTCATCTCCATGCATGGTCCTTGGTTGGAGTATCAGTCTCAGAAAAGAACCCTGTGCCCAGAATTTTTGGATTTATTGCTATCCTTGTGGAGCTCCTGTCCTCTCCAGGTCTTCCTGTCTCCACCTTCTTTCATAAGATTCCCTGCTTTATCAGGTAACTTCAGGACTGGCTGCAAAGTCCTCCTCTGTGGCCTAACAATATTGCTCCTCCTTTGGGGGAGGGGGAGGGAGGTCAAAAAGCCTGCCATTGAGTTCTTGTTAGAAAGAGTCCTTGTTCCCCTTACTATGGGAAACCAATTGGTTACTGAGCTACCACGTGCCACATCTGAGCAGAGGTTCTAGGTTATATCCATTCATGGTCTTTGGTTGAGTGTCAGTGGACTTGGAAAGGGGCAGGGAGGAGATGAGAGAGGGACGGTTGGATTGGGGAGGGAATGAGGGAGCGGGATACAGCTGGGATACAGAGTTAACAAAATGTAACTAATAAGAAAAATAAAATAAAATAATAAAAAAGATACCCCCCAATTAAAAAAAAAAAAGATTCCCTGCACTTTGCCCAAAGTTTGGTTGTGATTCTCATCACTTCCTTCGATACCTTGCTTGGTAAAGTCTTTCAACAGTCCTCTGTGGTAGGCTCCTGTCCTGTTTCCTGTTTTCTCCCTCTTCTGATGTCCATCTCCTTTTCCTTTTGCATGAGGATTGATCAACTATCCCAGGATCCTCCTCTTTGCTTAGCTTCCTTAGGTGTACAGATTTTAGTATGTTTATCCTATATTATATGTCTAAAATCCACTTATAACTGAGTATATACCATGTGTGTCTTTCTACTTCTAGGATAACTCACTCTGGATGATCTTTTCTAGTTTGCTCCAATTGCCTGAAAATTTCATGATTTCCTTGTTATTAATTGCTGAGTAGTATTCCACTGTGTAAATGTACAATTTCTCAACCCATTTGTAAGCTGAGGGACATCTGGGTTGTTTCCAGACAATGGCTGTAACAAATAAGCCTCTAAAAATATCATTATATGTTTGAGAATGTTTTGGATATATGCCTAGGAGTGGTATAGCTGGATCTTCAGGAAGTACTATTCCTAATTGTATGAGAAAGCACCAGATTGATTTCCTAAGTAGTTGTACAAGTATACATTTCAAAAGCAATGGAGAATTTCACTTTCTCCACATCCTCTCCAGCATGTGTTGTCACTTGAGTTCTTGATCTGAGCCATTCTGATGGGTGTAAGATGAAATCTCAAGATTGTTTTGATTTGCATTTCCCTGATGACTACGGATGTTGAGCATATCTTTAAGTGTTTCTCTGCAATTCGATATACTTCTATTGAGACTTCTCTGTTTAGCTCTGTGCCCCATTTTTTAATTTGATTACTTGATTTTTTTTGCTATTTAACTTCTTGAGTTCTTTCTATATTCTGGATATTAGCCCTCTGTCAGGTACAGGGTTGGTCAAGAAACTTTCTCAGTCTATAAGCTGTCAAGTTATTCTGATCTGTAAAGTTATTGCTTTACAGATGCTTTTCAGTTTTATGAGGTCCCATTTACAGAGTGTTGATCTTAGAGATGGTGATTTTGTGTTCTGTTCAGGAAGTTATCTCCTGTGCCAATGAGTTCCAGTCTCCTCCCCTTTTTCTTCAAAAAGGTTTAGTGTGTCTGGTTTTATGTTGAAATCTTTGATCCACTTGGACTTTAGTTTTGTGCAGGGTAATAAGTATGGATCTATTTGCATTTTTCTACATATAGACATCCAATTAGACCAGCACAATTTGTTGAAGATGCTGTCTTTTTTCATTGCATGGTTTTGAATTCTTTGTCAAAAATCAAGTAACCATGGGTGTATTGTGTTATTTCTGGGTCTTCTATTCAATTCTATTTCTCCACCATTCTGTTTCTATGCCAGTATCATGCAGTTTTTATTACTATTGCTTCGTAATACAGCTTGAAATCAGGGATGGAGATACGTCCAGACGATCTGTTGTTGGACAAGATTGTTTTAGCAATTCTGGATTTTTTGTTTTTCCATATGAAGTTGAGAATTGTTCTTTCAAGATCTGTAAAGAACTGAGTTGGTCTTTTGATTAGAATTGCATAGAATCTGTAGATTGCTTTTGGCAGAATGGCCATTTTCACCATGTTAATCCTACCAATCCATGAGCATGGGAGATCTTTCCATTTTCTGATATCTTCTTTAATTTCTTTCCTCAGGGACTTGAAGTTTTTTAAACACATCTTTCACATGCTTGGTCAGAGTCACACCAAGGTGCTTTATGTTATTAGTGGCTATTGTAAAGGTTGTTGTTTCCCTAATTTCTCTCTCAGCCATTTTGTCTTTCATATACAGGAGGGCTACTGATGTTTTTTAATTAATTTTGTATCCAGCCACTTTGCTGAAGGTGTTTATCAGCTGAAAGAGTTCGCTGGTTGAACGTTTGGGGTCACGCATGTATGCTATCATATCATCATGAATAGGGATATTTTGACTTCTTCCTTTCTGATTTGTATGTCCTTGATCTCCTTTAGTTGTCTTACTGCCCTAGCTAGTACTATGTTGAAGAGTTATGGAGAGTGGGCAGCCTTGCCTTGTCCATAAGTTCAGTGGAATTAATTTAAGATTCTCTCCATTTAGTTTGATGTTGGCTATAGGCTTCCTGTATATTGTCTTTACTACGTTTATGTATGTGCATTGTATTCTTTATCTATCCAAGACTTTAAACATGAATGGGTGTAGCATTCTTTGTCAAATAATTTTTCGGCATCTAAGGAGATGATCGTGTGATTTTTCTCCTTCAGTTTGTTTATATGGTGGATTACATTGATGGATTTTCCATATATTGAACCACCAGTGCATGCCTGCGATGAAGCCTACATGGTCATGGTGGATGATATCTTTTATGTGTTCTTGGATTCAGTTTGCAAGTATTTTATTGAGTATTTTTGCATTAATGTTCATAAGAGGGATAGGTCTGAAGTTCTCTTTTTTTGTTGGGTCTTTGTGTGCTTTAGATATCAAGGCTTCATAGAATGAGTTTGGTAATGTTCCTTCTGTTTCTATTTTGTGGAATAGTTTGAAAAGGATTGGAGTTAGCACTTCTGTAAAGATTTGGTAGAATTCTGCGCTGAAACCATCTGGCCCTGGGCATTTTTTGGAAGGGAGACTTTTGATGACTGCTTCTACTTCCTTGGGAGATATAGGACAATTCAATCTATTTACCTGATATTGATTTAATTTTGGTAAATGGAATTTATCAAGAAACTGTCCATTTCCTTTAGATTTTCAAATTTTGTGACATATAGGCTTTTGTAGTAAGACCTAATGATTATTTGGATTTCCTCAGTGTTTGTTGTTATGTCCACCATTTTATTTCTGATTTTGCTGATTTGGATAGTTTCTCTCTGCTTTTTAGTTAGCTTGGCTAAGAGGTTTATCTATCTTGTTGATTTTCTCAAAGAACCAGCTCATGGTCTCATTGATTCTGACTTTTTTTTTTACCTTGGTTGTGATTCATTAATTTTGGCTCTGAGTTTGATTTTTTCCAATCTTCTACTCATCTTGTGTCTGTCTGCTACTTTTATTTTTTCTTTAGGGCTTTCGAATGTGCCATTAAATTTCTTGTATTAGATGTCTCAAACTTCTTTCTGGAGGCACTTAGTGCAATGAACTTTCCTCTTAGCACTGTTTTCATTATGTCCCATAGGTTTGGGTAAGTTGTGCCTTCATTTTCATTGAATTTTAGGAAGTCATTAATTTCGTTTCTTATTTCTTGTATGACCAGGCTGTCATTGAGTAGAGAGTTGTTTAGTTTCCATATGTATTTAAGATTTTTATTATTTCTGTTGTTGTTGAGGTCTAGTTTTAGGCCATGGTTGTCTGATAGGATACAAAGGATTATTTTGATATTCTTATATCTGTTGATACTTGATTTGTGCCTGACTATAAGTTCAGTTTTTGAGAAGGTCTCATGAGAAGCTGAAAAGTAGGTATGCTCTTTTGAGTTTGGGTGAAAAATTCTGTAGAAATCTATTAGGTCCATTTGATTTAGGACCTCTGTAAGTGCCTTTATTTCCCTATTTAGTTTCTGTCTAGATGATTTTTCCCTTGGTGAGAGTGGAGTGTTGAAGTCTCCCACTATTAAGGTGTTGTAATTGATGTGTGATTTAAGCTTTAATAATGTTTCATTTACAAAGCGAGTGCTCTTGTATTTGGAGCATAGATGTTCAGGATTGCAGTGTCCTCCTGGTGGATTTTTCCTTTGATGAGAATGATATACTCTCCCTCATTTGGTTCAAAGTCTATTTCATTAGATATTCAGATAGCTACCTCAGGTTATTTTATGGGTCCATTTGCTTGAAAAACATTTTTCCAGCTCTTTACTCTGAGGTAGTGCTTATCTTAGTTGCAATGGTATGTTTCTCAGATAAAACAGAATTTTGGATCCTGTTTCTGCAACCATTCTGTTAATCTGTGTCTTTTTATTGGAGATTTGAGTCCATTGAAGTTATTATAAAATAGTGACTAATGAATGTTAATTCCTTTTATTGTGGAGTTGGTGGTGTTACTGTGTTTCAGTGCTTGTTTTCTTTTAATTCTTTGTTGTGAAGTTTTCTATGTCCTGTCTTTTCTTGGGTGGAGTTGATTTGATTGGATTTGAGTTTTCCTTTTTAGTATCTTCTATAGGGCTGGGTTGCTGTGTAGATATTCATTATGTTTAATTTTGTCATAGAATATTTTGTTTTCTCTGTTTATGTTGATTGAAAGCTTTGCTGGGTATAGTAGTCTGGGTTGGCATCTGTGATATCTTAGAGTTTGCATGGCATCTGCCTAGGCCCTTCTGGCTTCCATAGTTTCTGTTGAGAAGACTGGTATGATTCGGATAGGTCTATCTTTGTATGTTACTTGGCCTTTTTCCTTTGCTGCTTTTCATATTTTTGTTGTTGTTGTTCTGTAGGTTTAGTGTTTTGAGTATTATGTGATGTGAGGAGTTTCTTTTCTGGTCGAGTCTATTTGGTATTCTGTAGGCCTCTTGATGTTATGGACATTTCTTTCTTTAAGTTGGGAAATTTCTCTTCTATGATTTTCTTGAAAATATTTTCTGAACTTTGGAGCCTGCAATCTTCTTTTTCATCTATTCCTATTTTTCTTAGATTTTGTCTTTTTCATGGTGTCCTTGATTTCTTGGATATTTTGTGTTTTCAAATTTTCTGATTTCAGTTTTTCTTTGAGAGATGTATCCATTTCTGCAATTGTATCTTTAGCACCTGAGATTCTTCCTTCTATATTTTATATTCTGTTGTTGATGCTTACCTTGTCTTTCCTGATCTTTTCTCTAAGTTCACTAGCTCCAGGGATTTCCCAGTATCTATTTTTTCTTTATTGATTCTAATTCTGTTTTCATTTCATTTTTTTATTCTATCCAACCATGATTTATTATTTTTTAATAATTTTTTATATTAATCATAGGTTATTTACTTTGTATCCCAGCCATAGCCACCTCCCTCATTCCCTCCCAATCTCATCCTTACTCTCTCATCTCCTCCCTGTCCCTTTCCAAGTCGATTGATAGGGGAGGTCCTCCTCCCCTTCCATCTGACCCTAGCTTATCAGGCATCTTCAAGACTGCCTGCAAATTCCTCCTCTATGGCCTAGCAAGGCTGCTTCTAACTTGGGGAGGGAGAGGTCAAAGAGTCAGCCATTGAGTTCATGTCAGAAATAGTCCGTGTTCCCCTTACTAAGGAACCCACTTGGATACTGAGCTACCATGGGCTACATCTGAGCAGGGGTTCTACAATATATCCATATATGTTCCTTGGTTGGAGAAAGAGTCTCATAAAAGACCCCTGTACCCTAATATATTTGGTCCTTGTGGAGTTCCTGTCCTCTCCAGATCATACTAACTCCCCCTTCTTTCATATTATTCCCGGCACTCTGCAGAAGGTTTGGTTATGAGTCTCAGCATCTGTTTTGATACACTGCTAGGTAGAGTCTTTCAGAGGCCCTCTGTGGTAGGCTCCAGTCTTGTTACTTGTTTTCTCCTACATCCAGTGTTCATCCCATTTGTCTTTTTTTTCTTTTTTTTTAAAATTTTTATTAATTACATTTTATTCATTTTGTATCCCCCCATAAGCCCCTCCCTCCTCCCCTGCCGACCCCACCCTCCTTCTCCTTTCTGCATGCATGCCACTCCCCAAGTCCACTGATAGGGGAGGTTCTCCTCTCCTTTCTGATTTTAGCCCATTTGTCTTTTAAGTGAGGATTTATCATCACACTCCAGGTCCTCTTTCTGGTTTATCTTCTTTAGGTGTACAGACTTTAGTATGTTTATCCTATCTTATAGGTCTAGTACCCACTCTTAAGTGAATATATACTGTGTGTGTCATTCTTCTCCTGGCATACCTCACTCAGGATGATCTTTTCTAGATCCAACCATTTCCCTACAAATTTCATGATTTCCTTTTTTTTTTTCCTTTTTTGTTTTTTTTTTTGTTTTTTTTATTTCCTTGTTTTTTTTAATTTATCTTTTTTTATTATTTAATTTTATTTTTTTCTTATCAGTTACATTTTATTAACTCTGTATCCCAGCCGTGTCCCGCTCCCTCATTCCCTCCCAATCCCACCCTCCCTGCCTCATCTCCACAGTGCATCTTTCCAAGTCCACTGATGGGGGGGACCTCCTCCCCATTCATCTGATCCTGTTTTATCAAGTATCTTCAGGACTGGCTGCAAAGCCCTCCTCTGTGGCCTAACAGGACTGCTCCTCCCTTGGGGGGTGGATTTCCTTGTTTTTAATTGCTGTGTTGTATTCCGTTGTGTAAATGTATCACAATTTCTGTATCCATTCCTCTGTTGATGGACATCTGCGTTGTTTCCAGGTTCTGGCTAAGATTATCTGGAGGTATCTCCACCTGTGATCTCAAGATATATTACAGAGCAATAGTAATAAAAAAAATGCATGTTATTAGCATAAAAGCAGAAAGGTGGATCAATGGAACCAAACAGAAGATCCAGAAATAAACCCACACACCTATGAATACTCGAATTTGACAAAGAAGCCAAAACCATTCAATGGAAAAAAGACAGCATCTTCAAAAAACGTTGCTGGTTCAACTGGATGTCTACATGCAGAAAAATGAAAATAGATCCCTATTTATCACCCTGCACAAAATTAAAGTCCAAGTGGATCAAAGATTTCAACATAAAACCAGACACACTAAATAGGTTAGAAGTAAAATTGGGGAAGAGCCTTTAACTCATTGGCACAGGAGACAACTTCCTGTTTTCATTTCTTGCACCATTCCCTTCATCTGTTTGTATGTGGATTCCTATCTTTCCATGATGGCCTCTATTTTTTCGTCCGTTTCTTCTATATGCCACTCCTTGTGCCTCTACATGTGACTCCATTTGTTTGGCTGTATTTGCCTGTGTTTCTTTGGAAGCTTTGTTCATTTCCTGTTTATGTGCCTCTAATAACTGGATAAGTATAGCTTAAATATAATTTTCCTTTTTTTACAATCAATTAAAATATTCATTGATTTTGTGGGCTGATGGTGAAGCCATGATGTCCTGATTTTTTTTTCTTTTTTTTTTTAATTTTATTTTTCTTATTAGTTACATTTTGTTAACTCTGTGTCCCAGCTGTATCCCCCTCCCTCATTCCCTCCCCAACCCCCACACTCCCTCCCTGGTCTCCTTCCTGCCCCTTTCCAAGTCCACTGATAGGGGAGGACCTCCTCCCCTTTCATTTGACCCTTTTTTTTCTTTTTTTTTAATTTTTTATTAATTACACTTTATTCATTTTGTATCCCCCCATAAGCCCCTCCCTCCTCCTCTCCCGATCCCACCCTCCCTCCCCTTTCTGCATGCATGCCCTTCCCCAAGTCCACTGATAGGGGAGGTTCTCCTCTCCTTTCTGATCTTAGTCTATCAGTTCTCATCAAAATTGGCTGCATTGTCCTCTACCATGGCCTGGTAAGGCTGCTCCCCCCTCAGCAGGAGGTGATCAAAGAGCAGGCCAATCAGATTATGTCAGAGGCAGTCCCTCTTCCCATTACTATGTAACCCACTTGGACACTGAACTGCCATGGGCTACATCTGTGCAGGGGTTCTAGGTTATATCCACGAATAGTCCTTGATGTCCTGATTTTTGTTGGATGTTTTCTTATGCTGATCTCTAGCCATCTGCTTATCTGTAAAACCTTCAGTGTTTGTTCCTGGAGTCTGTACTTCAGACTGGGTCTATATGTCTCTGGAGTATAGAATATTCTTCAGGAAGGTAAGAGAGGTCCACTGGTTTGACAATGGATGTTGGTGTTTCAGCTGTAGCTAAGGGGGGAAGGTTACAGGCACATATGTGCAAGCACAGGCATGTGTGTGGCAGTGTGCCTTGACAGATAGGGTGCAGGAGCTTGTAGGTGTCTGAAGGGTGACGCTTTAGAGTACAGGGTTTGAGAGTGAAGGATGAGGAGGAGATGCCAGTGCTGTCCATTTTGGGGATGCAATGTGCCTGCACTGGTGCTCTGAATACTTCATTGGCATACAAGCCTTTTGTACTCTTCTCCTGGTATTCAGATCTGTCTGGGCTCCAGGAATTTTTGCTGGGACTCCACTGGGAGACCCACAGAGCAGGGGCTTCAAAGTTGACAATGCTCTTCCAAGGATCCTTATGTTGCCCACAGTGGAGGTGTGGGTAAGAGGGATCAGATGACTGGCTGTTGTGTAGAGGGACCCTGGTTCTGGGGCTCTGTGCACATTCACTTAAAGGCGCATCCACTTGCTTGCAAGCTTAATTAGAAAGCACGGGGCTTCCCCCTGTTCTCTACTCTCAGATTTTTGCCCACAGGGGCGAGTGACTCTGTAGCATCAGTCACAGAGGGTGCGGGAGTCTCCTAATTGGACTAGCCACTATCCCGCCGTAGAGGCATCTCTGGGAGGCTGGCCTGTGCTCTTTTAGTCAGTGAGTGTGCTGAGGTTTGTACTTGGACAAGCTGCTGTACTGCCACAGCAGCACCTTCCAGGAGGCCCATCTGTGCCTTTTCAATCACTGAGCACTGAGGCTTGAGCTGGGGGCAACACTGGGGTCTCATCCAAACAGTCTCAGTGCTTGGGGCAAGAGGCCACTGCTGGCCACCTTGCTGAGCAGGGACACCAGTGCTTGGGGAAAAGGGAAGTACAGGGGGTTGAATATTCTCCACTCTCAGTCCTCAGAGATGTCCACAGGTGACCTGGATCCAAACTTTCCCAGCTCCTGTGTTTTCTCCTCTCGCCCAGGAAGCCTCAATGTGGATGCTCTGGCTTCAGCTGCCTCTCCATTCACCAATTTCAGAGTTTCAGATCCTGTGTCCCTCAGATATGGTCACTGCCATCTTGGACCCCCTCCCATTCATCCAACTTTTTGGAGATATTTTTGGATTGTTTCCTTACCTATCCTGCTGTCCACCCACTTGTTCAAGATGACTTACAGTTATGCACAGCTTCATATTTAACCATCCACTTTGGTTTTATAATTTTTAATGTTAGGACAATGTATATTTAATTTAGTTCTTTTGCTTAACCAAATAATTACCTAAAACAAATTGCCTCTAATCTATACTGTAAGACTAAGCCAAACAGTATTACAAAATGAATTATTCAATCATTCATATGTTCAACATTAAAAAACATTTATTATTTCTATACTACCATGTCAAATGACAGTGTTGATATAAATTAAAAAAAATAGCTAAAATCTACAAAGGAAGATTGTTTTACATAGTTAAAGCTCCATGTCCTCATTTTAAGAATTGCAGTACTATAATTTATTGAATGCTAAACATTCTACCAGCTTTCAATGTATCATCTCACTCAAATCCGTAAAGAGTTCTCACAACTCACACTTCACTCATAATGACACTAAGATTGAAAGTATTCCCCGGGGTGATTGGGCATGGTGATCAATCTAGATGAGAACAAGGCTGTTGAACTCTGTTTATGAGTGCCACAGTTTCATCAATCCAATTGCTTTTTGAAACAGATAAAGTAGAAATCATGTATTTCTTCCATAGACCATGGAAAAACACAGTAAAAAAATTAAAAAAAAAACTCATTTGACACTTGATAACAAATCAGAATTAAAAAGGTGACCTTCCCTTTAAAGTCATCTTAATATCTTCTACCATCTCGGAAGTCAGTGTCATGCTATTTCAAACACAGAGTTTTTAAGGGAGGGTATTTAATATTCAATAACAAATGGAGCAAAAAAGTATATAAGGAAATAGATAGTAACTTCCTAAAGATAGTATAGGTTATGAAAATTCTTTGTATTTAATAAAGTCATGGAAAATGGGTGAGCAGGTAGATTTTTTGGGGGGACTAAAGAGCTACATTCCAAAATACCTAAAACCTTGGATGTCATTAACATACAAAAGAAGCATTAAATCATATTTAGGACAGATCAAGCATGGTGTTTGAGGGTTTCTTTTGGGAAATGGTGTGTTGTTGCCAGAGCTCTTCTGAGCAGCACACTGGGTGAGTCTGTCACGGAAACTCTGTTGCTAAAGTGAACAGATATACCTAAGCTTAGATTGGAGGGCAAATGGCTAAGAAAAATTAATCCAAGAATTATCTTGAAGTATTGATTATGAGAGGGAAAGAACATTTATACTTGGGTTTACTTAAAAAATGGAGGGAGGGGGGTTTGTGAGGGAATGAGGGAGGAGAATACAGCTGGGATTCAGTTAATAAAATATAACTAATAAAAAAGTTCGTCTAATAAACTTAAATTTTAAAATAAAACAAAAAAATAAAGGCAAATGTGAAATAGGAAAATATTATATGTAAATATAATATATATACTAAAATATAAAAGTTATTATATCTAATATGTAATAAATATCATATGTATAATACATGCAAAATACTCAATCTAGGTTATAAAAGAACAAGATAAGTTCTAAGGCATTGAGTCAGAAAATTTTTAAATTATACTTTAGAGAATAAATTAAAACAGGGCAGAGAGTGAGAAAGCGGATGTTACAACATCAGTAGAGCTTTTATTTAAAATACAAAGTTTAGGTAAAGAAGCAACTGACCTTCCTATCTCTTATCTTTTACATAATATGAGTCTGGTGGCATTATCTATACAAGATGACACTGTCTCATTGGTCACAGGTCCTAGCATCAAAAACAGTATCAGACCAAAATCTAACTATGACCTTTCAGAAATGTGTCTAGCAACTGACTAATGTGAGGTATTATTGTCATCTTTGGTAATACATCTTCATGGAAAAATGAACTTATGTTCAGTGTTTTGATTTTTTAGTTATTCACATTAATACATACATAAATGTGTGACATCAAGTACAGATGTGGTGATCTCGTGCCTCCTTTCTTTTTAACCTTCTAATGAAAACCTTGACTCTTGGATTTTTATCAAAACAATCATTATTAAACATTAAATAGATGAAATGGAATGGAAGTTTCATATTTCATGTCACATAACACTCAATTTAAGAGACTGCTCCCTAGACACAGATAGCAGGTGCCACAGAGAAGAGTGATCTCTACGATGTTACCCTGTGAAGTGGGGAACATGATCAAAAGGTTGGTAATGTTTCACATGCTTTGATTCCTGATAAAGGACTAAAACATTCTAGATGATTGAAATAGCCACTTTGTGCCATACAAGGACAGGTCACAGAGGAAGACAATACGGCCAGTCGATAAGACCTGATAGGCTAGGGTCAGATGGAGGTGGAGGAGGACCATCCCTATCAGTGGACTGGGGGAAGGACATGGAAGGAGAAGAGGGAAGGAGGGCTGGGATACAAAGTGAATAAATCGCAACAAATAGAAAAATAGATTTAAAAAATAAACAATAACAAAAAAGTAGTATCCTGGGAGATCACCTTAGTGCTCATCTTTGGTGATGACATCACTTAGAGGACTCCCTCTTTCCTTCTATTCCAACCCAAACCTCTTTTCATTCAACATATCATCTTGCTCCAAAATCTCTCTCACTTGTTCTTTTAAACTATATAACTCACATAAACAACACAGGTAAAGCATCAAGAGAGCAGGGAAACCAACACTCTGTGCTCTATTGAGCACCCCCATCGGGGGCCTGGGGGAGGTAAAAGAGCCAGTAATTGAGTTCATGTCAGAAATAGTCCCTGTTCCTCTTACGAGGGAAAACCCACTTGGATACTGAGCAACCATGGCCTACATCCGAGCAGGGGTTCTAGGTTATGTCCATACATGGTCCTTGGTTGGAGAAACAGTCTCATAGAGACCAACCCCGACCCCCCACCCCAGTGCCTCTTTTCATCTCCCCCAGGAAGGAAGACTGAAAGTAAAAGCAAAGAGATGAGTCCACACATAGGTGCTAGAGCCCAGCAGGGTAGAGAAGGAAAGAAAATGGATTATAGCTGGATAAAGAGTAAGAAAATTAATTTCAAGTTGGCCTTTGCTGTATGAATACATTAGCAACCATCACATTTAGTTGTTTTCAACTATGGAATGAGGGTGTTTATGTTCTTTTTTTCTATTGTTAAGGATCTCAAAAGTTTAATTGGAACTACATGGGTCTTTTGTCTTTCTCATGTCTTCCACCTTATTCTAAATAAAAGTTTCATGTGATAGAAAGCATTGATTCCAAAATCTTTAAAAGTATGAAATTTCAAGGACGTGTTTCAATCTTTGAAAAGCATGAATATTTAAAGATACCTAATAAATTTAAAACAATAAAAAGTAAGCTTTATATTTCAAATAGTGCTAAACATATAAGGAGCCCCTTTAAAAAATTTCTAAACAGAAATGCTATAGCATCTCCAAAAAAGCATTTTGTTGTTATTTGAAATAAAATCATGTTGAATGTGGTTGCCGGTCATTTCTGAGCTCAATTCACTTACTCACATTTTGGCAGGCATCTCGTGCGTTGGCTTGCACAAGTCCCAGAGGGATACATAAGATACTCACTGTGTTTAGCCGAGTCAGTCACTTTGAATGAATTGAAAGGGCTTGATCTGATCTGCCATGACAAAGGGTTAAGTGACTGTGAAAAAACTTCAAGATTCAATTTAGTGTTGATAGGAGTTCTGCTCTTGCCAATTGAAAACCCTTTTCCAGTCTCACTGTAGTGGCAATCACCACTGTCTCTGTCTTTGTTTCTCTCTCGTGTACTCCTTTTATCTTTCTCTTTCACCCTAACCTTAAGGAAAAAAAATAAGTAAATGACAAGTGTTTTGTCAGAATATATAGTTCTATAAAAGTGAAAATATATAGTAGGAAACTTAATAAGCAACCCCTAATAAAAATTCTAGGAAGTGAGTTTAATAAAATGTATTAAAATAACAAATACAAACCCCTGAGATGGTCTGAGAATACAGAAAGCCCAGAAGAAACCAGTGGCAATAAATATGTGAGGAGAAATTACAAACAGGGTCCTGGGATCTGCTGTTATTTTAGACTCTTTGTTCACAAGAAGGGGCTTCATGATCACCAAGCAACTATATTCAAAAGGACTTGAATCAATGACCCAATTGTGTGATGCCTATTCCATTTTATAAAGAATTCCTTATATAGTAAACATACAAAACACACACATGCACACACTTCTTTTAAAAAGCTACATTTTTACTTTTTTTAAATTTTTAATTATACTTTATTAATTTTGTATCCTCCCCCCCCAGTTCCTTCCCTCCTCCCCTCCCTTCTCTACACACTATCCTCCCCAAGTCCACTGGTAAGGGAGGGGTTTTCTTCCTTCTGATCCTAGTCTATTAGGTCTCATCAGGAGTGGCTGCATTGTCTTCCACTGTGGCCTGGTAAGGCTGCTCCCCCCTCAGGGGGAGGTAATCAAAGACAGGCCAATCAGATTATGTCAGAAGCAGTCCCTGTTCCCGTTACTATGGAACCCATTTGGACACTGAACTGCCATGGGCTACATCTCCAGGGGTTCTAGGTTATCTCCATGCATGTTACTTGGTTGGAGTATGAGTCTCAGCAAAGACCCCTGTGCTCAAACTCTTTTTTGTTCTGTTGCTCTCCTTATGGACCTCCTGTCCTCTCCAGCTCTTACTATTATTTCCCATTTCTTTCATAAGATTCCCTGCATTCTGCCCAAAGTTTGGCCATAAGTCTCAGCATCTGCTGTACATCTACACAATGGAATATTACTCATTAATGAAAAACAAGGAAATCATGAAATTTGCAGGTAAATGGTGGGATCTGGAAAGGATCATCCTCTGTGAGCTATCCCAGAATCAGAAAGACACATAAGGCATATACTCACTCATATAGACATATAATATAGGATAAACTTCCTAAAATCTGTACACCTAAAGAAACTAATCAAGAGGGAGGACTCTGGCTAAAATGCTCAATCCCCACTCCAAAAGGCAAAGAGGATGGACACCAGAAGAAAAAGAAAACAGGAAACCCTCCCACAGAGGGCCTCTGAAAGGCTTTGCCCCTGCAGACTATCAAAAAGCTACATTTTTAAAAACTCCTACTCTGTTAGTGGTTATTTTCTTCTCTGTGCTGCATACTCAACATAAAATCAGAAATTTAATAGTGGAATATTATTCATATAGTTATGAAGATGAAGATTTTTCAATAAAAATCTTAGTAACAAAATTGGGCTGAAAGCTCACACTGCTGATGAAAAAAATATAAACCCCAATAAATAGGTCTGCATAGACACAGAAAGTAACACTCACAGGGAAATGCTTGTTCATGCTTACTCAGAGTGAGAGGAAGTAGGAAATGACTGTCTTCAGCATCTGTAGGACCAGAATAAGAGTGTTGGCTACATGGCAACTCATTGTCCAAGTGGAACCAAGTAAGGGGAACAGGGGCTCTCTCTGACATGAACTCAGTGGCTGGCTCTTTGATTACATCCCTCAGAGGGGTAAGCCACCTGACCAGGCTACAGAGGAAGACAATGCAGCCACTCCTGATGAGACTTGATAGGCTAGGGTTAGATAGAAGGGGAGGGGGACCTCTCCTATCAGTGGACTTGGGGATGAGCATGGGAGGAGATGATAAAGGGAGGAGAAGAGGAGATGGGATTAGGAGGGGATAAGGGACGAGGCTACAATAGGGATACAAAGTGAATAAACTGTAATTAATAAAAAAATAAATTAAAAAACATGAAAAAAAAAAGAGTGGTGGCTAACGACTGCGGGTTCATGAGGCAGATGATACCATGATTTTTAAAGACTCTCAAGAGCATCATTAGTCATTCAGTGATACATAACCTCCCTGTAGCCTTGGTTTCCACTATGGTTTTTCTTCTCATTTTATAATTAACGTTGTGCATTTCTGCTTTATGAAAGGAAAATCCATCAGAACAGCAGACGCCTCTGTAACTTTGGGGTCAGACCAAGCACAGTAGCACCAAATGCTTGGTGACCAAAACAGAAACACAATAGTGTGATAGGAAGTGATAATCTAAGCTGTTTCATTTGGAATGTTGGTAGAGGACATGCTTTGGCTTAGTATTTTGAATGCCAGATTTGTACATACTAATGAAATTTAAAGTTTCTAATAGTCAATGTTACGAGAGCTCATACAGATCATATGTTGTCTACTCAGTACACAGAAAATAAACTGAATGCAAATATTTGCATTGATATTTATATTTGAAAAAGGTTAGGATATAGTCATCTCAGAAAAGAAATACAGTTTAATTATAGTTATAAAAAGTAAATAAAAGTTCTCTGCAACATTTGGTAGTGCATCCTTTATGGAACAAACCTTTATAAAAGCAGATTTACAAGAAATAACTTTTATGCTGAATCTAATGCACGACTTGTTTTTGTCAATAAGTTTGATAGGTTTTGGTGTATATGTGTGTGTGTGCATGTGTGCTGTGTAAGCATAGGTACACGAAGGTGTATAAGCATGAACTTGCCTATGTGTGGAGGCCCGAGTTCAGTGTTGGGTATCTTCCTCTGTCAGTCTCCATCGCATGTCTCAAGACAGAGATTCACTGATTTGTCTAAGTTAACAGGCCAGTGCGTTCCTGGAGTCTACTGGTCCAAGGGATTCTCAGCAATAAGCTGATAGATATATGCAACTGTGCTCGGCTTGCTTGAATGCTAGGTTCCAAACGTAGGTCCTAATGCTTGCACAGAATGTATTTTAAGTAGTAAGCTGTCTCCCAGGTCCCAGTTTTGTGACTGTCAATGCAGGCACAGTTGCTTATTTATGTGTTACCTGTGACTATGTTCATGACACAGTAACTGAGCTGAAAGCTGATAACAAAGAGAAGAGTCATCTGAGAAGGATGAACATCTTTACTCTCTTCTACCAGGTTATGCTTATATTTTGTGGAGCTTAATATTTTTTTCTTTTTATAATTAATGTGGAGAGATTTTTACCTAATTATAACAAAGCTGCTTTTTAAAAAGAAAAGAAACAGGATAAGTATTTACCATGCACCTAATATGACAACAGTATCTTAAGAAGATAAGGCATTAATAGTATAGAAATAAATAAATACATCCATGAACTAGGAATAAGATTCAGAAATTATCCACAATTACAAGATAAATGTATTACTTGTCAAGAATCATGCATATGCAGAAAACAACTGCCATTTAAGTTATGATGAAAATATATTTATATAAAAATCAATATAGATGCTACATGGTACTAAATGTAGGAATTCATTCCATACTGATTTCGTTTATGCATATTTAAAACAGGCCTGGGTATACGGTTCAGTACAAGAAAGCTCGTGCTGCATGCCCAGTGACCTGAATCCAAACCTCCACATGTATGACATGGCATACAAGCATTTGCCCACTCACCCTTCAGCACATATAAATAAAAATTTAATAAAAAATATTTAAGGGCTGGAGAGATGGGTCGCCAATTAATGGCAGTGAAACACTTAAAGAAATGCTCAACGTCCTTAGTCATCAGGGAAATACAAATAAACCATACACCAAACAGTGGCTAAAAGCAAAAGCTTGAATGACAACACATTCTGGAGAGGTTGAGGAGAAAGGGAAACCCTCCTTCATTGCTGGTGGGACTGTAAACTGTTGGTATAATGTTCTTTTAAAATGTATAGGCCTTACCCTTGTTAATTCAAATGCTGATTTCCCCACCCCCAACTCTCTGGTTTCAATCCCGATATTGCATTTTGATACTCATTATAAGCATCCTGTCTCAACTCTTGTGTAAACAGGACAAAATAAAGCAACTAGATACGATGTTGTGCAAAGAGAGGAGCCAGAGGACAGGTAAGAGGGGAGGAGCTAGAGAACAGGAAAGGAGGAGGAGAAGGAAAAGGAGTGCTAGGAGAGCTGAGCTGGAGGAAAGATCTTGGAGGACATGGAGCATGAACCAGACCTAAGATTTCACAAAAAGCAAGTATAATGTGGGAAATCTAAATGTTAGGAAACTGAGGGCTTGGAGGTTTAGGAGGAAGTAAATATTGCCCAGCATTGTGTTCTAGGTTAACTAAAAACCCAGTCTCTGTGTGGTGATTTGGTTATACAGCTGTTTAAGATTAACAGCAGCGTTACTAGAAGATAAAAGAATAGTAAATATTAATAGTCACCTACAACAGTAAACTCATACAACTATTTTGGAAATCTATCTGGCATTTTCTCAGACAATTAGGAAAAGTGCTACCTCAAGGTACAGCCCTACCACTCCCGAGCATATATACAAAATATGCTGAACAAATACAACAAGGACATTTGCTCAACTATGTTCTTGGCAACTTTATCTATAATAGCCAGAATCTGGAAACAATGTAGATGTCCCTCAATGGAAAAATAGATATAGAAACTGTGGTACATTTACACAATGGAATACTACTCAGCAATTAAAAACAAAGGAAATCATGAAATTTGCAGGCAAATGGGTGGAACTAGAAAAGATCATCCTGAGTGAGGTAATCTAGAAGCAGAAAGACACATGTGGTATATACTCGCTTATAAGTTGATATTAGTCATATAATATAGGATATGTATACTATAATCTATAGTCTAAAGAAGCTAAACAACAAGGAGAATCCTAGATGCTTAATCCTCATTCAGAAGGGCAAACAGGATAGATCTAGGAAGCAGGAAAAAGCATCTACCTAGCAGATGCTAAGACTCATAGCTAATCTTTGGGTAGAGTGCAGAAAATCTTATGGAAGAAGAGAGAGATAGAAAGACATGGAGGGGACAGGAGCTCCACAAGGAGACCAACAGATCCAAAACACCTGGGCCCGGGGGGGGGGGGGACTGCAGAGACTGATGAATTAAACAAGTACCATGCATGGAGAAGACTTAGATCCCCTGCTCAGGTGTAGCCTATGGGCAACTCAGTCTCCATGTAGGTTCACTATTAAGGGTAGCAGGGGCAATCTCTGGCATGCACTTGGTTGCCTGCTCTTTGATCACCTCCCCCTTGGGTGGTGGCCTTACTAGGCCACAGGGAAAGAGGATCCAGAGATCCCTGATGAGACCTAATAGGCTAGGGTCAGATAGTAGGAGAGAAGGATCTCCCCTATCAGTGGACTTGGAGAGGAGGGGAGATTGGCGGGTGGGACCAGGAAAAGACGAGGAAGGAGACTACAGCTGGGATACAAAGTGAATAAACTGTAATAATAATAATAATAATAATAATAATAATAATAATAATAATAAACAAAACCAAAAGATCAAAAATAAAAAGAATAAGAAAAGGACTCAGATAATATCCTGGTATACAGAATCACTCCTTAATCAAAGGCAATTTAAAATGAAAGATACAGTTAACAAATGAGAATAGATTAACAGACACAATTTTGTTTCATTCAAGAAATACTAATCCACAAGTAAGAAGAAATTATTTTAAATATTTAATTTCAGAACACCTCACTCAATGAAAAAACATTAAATTCTAAAGAATTTATGAGTATTTCAAAGAACATTTCCAAAAAAATTTTAAATCTAATAAAACATGTAAATTCTTTGCATACGTTGCCACCTAACATACAGAATTAATCTGATGAGGCAACAGAAAAATTTTATATTGTGGTTAGAATAAAAAGATAAATTTCTATCATTCAATTCTTTTATCCATGTAATTACTAGCAAACACTTTTTCTTAATATCTTCTGGATACCATAGTACCCTGGGCTTAGATTATTTTCTGTTTCTATTTTCTGAATATGCTGCCTATGCTATAAAAAGTCTCAAAGACGTTCGTGAGAAATGAATCTTCTCTAGAACATCCTTTGTGGGTGATAGTAGTCATTTGTATTACATTGTGGTAGAGATGTAGAAAAGCAGGTACTTTCAAATGGAACAAACCCACATTTGTTTTTCTCCCATTTACCTTTTACTCATTTTGAACAACCAACCAACAAACTCATTTGGTGGATGTTGGATGTGCCCTAACTGTCTTAAAATCTGGGGACTTTGAGTAGTATCCAAGAGCTCTGATTTTTGTTCACTGCAGGAGGTCAGGAGCACAGCCAGCTGCTGCACAGCTGTATGCTGGTACTTTTTAGTAGAATAGAATAGAGGGACTAGAAAATGGATGCTGTTGACAAGAACTGAGAAGCAATGAGCACAGAAACCTGTGGATCATACAAGGACTAAAGAATAGAGTAATTTAATCACTACGAAAAAGATACAGTGGCAGAAAGCCATTATGTAAGGAAGGGAATAATACAAAGTAGAAGGCAAACAGAAAAAGCATAGCAGAGGTCCTACAGAATCATGCAACCAAGAAAGACAGACGAAAAGTTACCTGTTGGTAATTGTCTTTTACAGTCTTCGATGTTTTTTCACAAGGATCTTCAGTAACTTGGATTTCTAAAATAAAGATGATGAGTAATTCATTAATTCTACTTCTCCTAGACTTGCATTCCAAACTGTGCAAAAGCTATAAAGGTGTGAAAATTTCTCCAATCTTGCTACAGAAATTCTGGACCCTTCTTTCTGAAAGTTCTCTTAGTGTTTGTGAAGCTGTGATCTCTCCTACTTAATATCTTTTATAGTGTGATGTTTGACTTTCTCTGACCTTGAATTCCAAATTAAAGGGCTACTTTGATGTACAATGAACTGATGATTTGATCTATCTCACATATATGTTTATGTGAATTTACTCATATGCCTATATTATCATCACAGATTTCTGTAGTGAAATCAATGTGTTTTCCTGGAAATGAAGGAAGAAATATTCTTTGACTTTTTGAAAAAATGTTTTGGCTTTTCCTAATAAGAAGAGCTGAGCTGTTGGTTGCCCAGCCTAGCCCAAAACACAATCTTCTTGCCTCTAGTTCCTGTGTGTTAGGATCATGGCTATGTGCAAGCATCCCAACCTCAATGACAATTGAGCTCTCATTTTAGTCTTTTAAAGATGCATTTTATTTTCATCCTGGGTTCTTGATGTAAGAAATAGTAATCATCTGGCTATCTGAAGTAGAGTGGTAATATGCAGTTGTAATCCCAGCTCTGAAGAGGTAGAGACAGCAGAACCCCGGACTAGATGACTGCTCAGGCCAGAGTAATTGGTGAGTTTCAAGTACCATTGAAAGAGTATCTCCATTTACCTGAAAATTTCATGATTTCCTTGTTTTTTATTGCTGAGTAATATTCTATTGTGTAGATGTACCACAATTTCTGTATCCATTTTTCAGTTGAGGGAGATCTGGGTTGTTTCCAGCTTCTGGCTATTACAAATGAAGCTGCTACAACATTGTTAAGCAAATGTCCTTGTTGTGTACTTGAGCATATTTTTGGTATATGCCTAGGAGTGGTATGGCTGAACCTTGAGGAAGCACCATTTCTAATTGTCTGAGAAAGCGCCAGATTGATTACCAGAGTGATTGTACAAGTTTACATTCCCACCAGCAGTGGAGGAGAATTCTCCTTTATCCACAACCTCTCCAGCTTTTTTTGTTTTGTTTTGTTTTTTTGTAACTTTAGTTTTTGATCTTAGCCATTCTGATGGGTGAAATCTCAGGGTTGTTTTGATTTGTATTTCCCTAATGACTAATGATGGAGGGCATTTCTTTAAGTGTTTCTCTGCCATATGATTTTCCTCTATCAAGAATTCTCTGTTTAACTCTGTACCCCATTTTTTAATTGGATTACTTGATTCATTGCTTTTTTTTTCTTTTTAGTTACATTTTGTTAACTCTGTGTCCCAGCTGTATCCCGCTCCCTCATTCCCTCCCCAACCCCACACTCCCTCCCTGGTCTCCTCCCTGCCCCTTTCCAAGTCCACTGATAGGGGAGGACCTCCTCCCCTTTCATCTGACCCTGTTTTATCAGGTATCTTCAGGGCTGGCTGCAAAGTCCTCCTCTGTGGCCTAACAGACTGCTCCTCCCCTTGGGGGGGGTCAAACAGCCTGCCCTTGAGATCCTGTTAGAAATAGTCTGTGTTCCCCTTACTTTGGAGAACTACCTGGTTACTGAGCTACTGCGGGCCACATCCGAGCAGAAGTTCTAGGTTATATCCATAGATGGTCCTTGGTTGAGTGTCAGTCTCAGAAAAGACCCTGTGCCCAGATATATTTGGTCCTTGGAAACAACCCAGATGTCCATCAACGGAGGAATGGATACAGAAATTGTGGTATTTTTACACAATGGAATACTACTCAGCAATCAAAAAGGAGGAAATCATGAAATTTGCAGGCAAGTGGTGGGATCTAGAAAAGATCACTCTGAGTGAAGTATCCCAGAAGGAGAAAGACAAACTTGGTATATACTTGCTTATATAGACCTACAAGATATGATAAACATAATGAAATCTACACACCTAAAGAAGATAATCAAGAAAGTGGACACAGGCGAAGGTGATTAATCCTCATTTAGAAAGACAAATGGGATGTGCATTGAACTTATGACAGGAGTCTACCACAAAAGGCATCTGAAAGACTCTACCTAGCAGTGTTTCAAAGCAGACACTAAGACTCATAACCAAACCCTCGGCAGAGTGCAGGGAATCATATGAAAGAAGGGAAGTTAGTATGATATGGAAAGGATAGGAGCTCTACAAGGACCAAATATATCCGATTCATTGCTTTTTAACTTCTTGAGTTCTTTATATATACTGGACATTAGCCCTCTGTCAGATAGAGGGTTGGTGAAGATGCTTTCCCGATCTATATGCTGTCATTTTGTTCTAACAACAGTATCCTTTGCTTTACAGAAGCTTTTCAGTTTCATGAGGTCCCATTTATTGATTGTTGATCTTAGAGTCTGTGCTGTTGGTGTTCTGTTCAGGAAGTTGTCTCCAGCGCCAATGAGTTCAAGGCTCTTCCCCACTTTTTCTTGTAACAGATTTAGTGTGTCTGGTTTTATTTTGAGGAAACTGGAAAAGATCATCCTGAGTGAGGTAGCCCAGAAGCAGAAAGACATAGAGGGTATATACTCACTCATAAGTGGATATTAGTCATATGATACAGGATAAACCTACTAAAATCTATACACCTAAACAAACTAATCGAAAGGAAGGATTCTGGCTAAAATGCTCAATCCCCATTCAGAAAGGCAAAAAGGATGGACACCAGAAGGAGAAAACTGGGAACAAGTCAGGAGCCTGCCACAAAGGCCTTTGAAAGGTTCTACCCTGCAGGGTATCAAAGCAGATATTGAGACTTATGGCCAATCTTTGGGCAGAGTGCAGGGAATCTTATGAAAGATTTTTGGTTATTATTATTATTATTATTATTATTTTGAGACTGATATTCCAACCAAGGAGCATGCATGGAAATAACCTAAAACCTCTGCGCAGATTTAGCCCATGGCAGTTCAGTGTCCAAGTGTCCAAGTGGGTTCCATAGTAATGGGACTGTCTCTGAGATGAAATGATTAGCCTGCCCTTTGATCACCTCCCCCTGTGATCAAGGGGAGCTGCCAGGCCACAGAGGAAGACAATACAGCCATTTGTGATGAGACCTAATAGACTAGGATCAGAAGGAAGGAAAGGAAGACCTCCCCTATCAGTGTTCTTGGGGAGGGTTATGGGTGGAGAAAGGGGAGGAAAGGAGGGATTAGAAGGGGAGGAGAGAGGGAGCTACAGGGCGATACAAAGTGAATAAAGTGTAATTAATAAAAAATACAAAAAAAAAAAAAAAAAGAGTATCTCCAAATCTCACCTTTACAGCTCCTAAACAAAGAACCCAGAGTTTGACCTCTGGCCTTAAAAAGCACATAAACATACATATGCAAGAACCCACATACATGTGCACAGGCACAAACAAAAATGCATGCAGGCCTACACACACACACACACACACACACACACACACACACACACACACACACACCCCATTTGACTCTCACATCTGTGATAGTAAAATTCAGCTTATTCAGGAAAAATAGAAACTGGTATCCCCTACAAAGAGGATAAAACTTTATTCATGTCTCAGAGAACCAAGAAACACATCACCAACATTCCACTGAAATATTTTAAAGAAATAAGGTTATAAAGTATCAGAAAAAAGGAAGGAGTTGTATTACAGATTTGCAACCAAAAAGATTTTTTTGACTCATGTCAAGGAGATAGATAACATTGAGTCTTTAACCCCATAGAAATTTAAATTGTCTTCATGTCTAAGGTAAAATGGTAAGAACAAGCAAAACAAATATAAAGCACCTTTTATCTACACAAAGATAAAAGACAACATAAAATAATACTGTAATATTGAAAATCATTTCACCTTTTATATGTAGAAGAATTATTCTAGGATAAAAAAATACACAGAGATATACACATATCTACACACACACACATATATATATACACACAAACATACGCATGCACATATATACACCACAAAAAATATAGCTATACACATGATTTACACACACCACAAACACACAGATACACATATCACACACATATACAAACACCAATACGCAAAACACATACATAAAAATATGCACGTATATACCACACACTTGTACACACATATATGTACATATATACACACACATATAAATTTGTACAAATACCATACACACACCACAAATAGGTGTACATACAACATACAATACAATACATGCACATACACACAAGCATCCATTCTAATACACTTATATACAAAATTCTTCACCCACATAAACACCCCGCAAGTAAGTGCACACACCTGACATGACAAGCATGAGTTGCCACGCCTGTTCTTTACATGACCTCTGACAATATGCACTCATATTTTCATGAATAGCAGGCATTTACTGACTGAGCAGTCTCCCCAGGCTTCACATTCATCTTTAACATAATACCTGAGAAATATATTTCCTCACTGTCTATCTCTAGGTTTTTCTTTAAGGTGGTTTACCCATTTGTAAAAACGCATACTGAGCGATTAAATTTATCTCTATTGCTTTATAGGATTTGGCTGAACCAAAATGCACATGTTATTTTTACATAAGAATTCTAGAGTTTCTTTCTATTTAACATTTAAAGTCACTCTATTTTTCAGTACCTTTTGGCACCTAGTTTAGCTAAACTGGCAGGCACACAAACGCAGTTTAAACATTTATGTTTATACAGACAGACCCGTACTACTGAACAGAGAATATTGAACAGAGAAGCTTCTCAATTTGCCCAGTCTTAATATTTGTAAACAAATATTGTAACATTTACATTATAAAATAATTAACTTCATTAAATTATATTTGAATCATTCCTCCTCTTCTCCCTCCTACCCCAAACCATGTCTGACCTCCCCCAAATTCATGACTTCCTCTTTTCAGTTATTGTTATTTCATATACATACAAATTCAACTACATACATACAGATTCAACTTCCTGAGTGCATTCAGTGCTCTCTTTGTGCATATGCTTCCTAGGATGATTACCACTCAGCATCAGTTGACTACTGGGGAATGGCTCTTTTATAAAGAAGATTCTTCTTCTAATTCTCCCTCTCCAAGTAGCTGTTGGTCTTCAGTAACTCTTCATCTGTGGGTGGGGCTGTGTGAAGTTTTCCTCAAGTACCTTGAATTTTAAACGACTGCTGGAATTGTTGACATATTTGCTAGCCATGTGTTTGTGATTTCATGGGTGTGACATTCCTATCATAATTAAAATAAATAATCTCACAGCAGATGTACTGGTCTTTTTAACAATTTTCCTGCCACTTTTTCCATAATGTTCCCTGAGGCTTGGACATAACAGTTGTTTTGCAAATGCAGTCACTGGAGACGAGGATTTTTGGTCAGTTGTACTCTATCTTTTGATCAGATATGGCTTTCTGAAATGTTCCCTTTCTGGCCAAAAAAATCTTGAATGAGACTGAGATACTACCTGTGAGTAAAAGATAAACATTTCAAATGTATTTTAGAATTACTTTAGTTTTGAAAACTGGCAGTAGTAGTTCCTACTCTATGATTCACAGCCTCAAGAGCCACCTGTATTCAGCTAAATTTGAAGTACCAGGAATTATCTCCCTTTTGTTAAGTGGCCTTGGATTCAGTTAGACATCTATTGGTACTATTCTTGCATCTTTAAGTAAATAATTGCACCCTGTGGTGAAATGATTGGTATTTAATATTGACTCATAATTGTTAAGGCATATGCAAAAATAATTATTGCATTAATATTAATTAATGTTGGTTATTAATACAGCAACAGTTTTTCCTTAACCCGCTATTTTATAAATAAAAGGCACAGAAGCCTGTTATTTATTATAAACCTTAAAACTCTGGGTCCCAAAGGAAATTGGGAAAAAAAAAATGGTTAAGTAATCTAAATGGTTAAGTAATCTAGCAGCAACATTTGTTTCTCTACTCTCTAAATGTTGAAAAATTACAGGCTTAAATAAAGTTCTGTTTGGAACAATCTGAAAAGCTGGACCAGTTAGGATTAGTAGCTTTTTTTTTTTTTTTTTTTTTTGAAGCTGTCCTGGAGGCAAAATTTCATGGAACAGCAACTGAAGCAGTATGAAGCTGGATTCTGTAGGATGCTGGAATAAACATGTCTTGCCATCCTTCCCAACATACTTGTTGGTTAGCCCTATCAAGGTCATAGTCGTTACATTGGTGTCAGGTTATTTTTCTCTGAAAACAGGTAATTCCTAACAAGTAATATACTTATAAATGCATGAGATGTGCAAGATGCACAGAACCATAAAAGATTTTTTCTACTCTTTGGGCAGAAAAAAAGACATGTGTCTTTTCTACAAGCTAGTTTGGACTGTGACTATATCATACAAAGAATGGCATGATGAGTTCTAAGGATTTTGTAGCCAAGGACTTATTGACCCTGTATTGCTGAAGTTCTGGCTGAAGACATTTCTATGTTCCAGTCAGTTTCAGAGCTGTTCCCATGTAGCAGCTTCAGCAATACAAGTTACCGGCTTGTTTTTTTGTTGTCTGTAGGGAAGATTTTTAGGAGACCTTGCCCAGTTAAATCCGATTTACATCAGTTTGGATGGAACACATAGCTTTTTGCTTCATTTTGAGACAAGAGCGTATTCTTGTCCCCAACACAACATATTTCCTGTCTTCCATTTGGAATTAGGACCTTCGTATGCTGATCTAATTCAGCAGTCCTTTCTAAAATCCAGTTTACCTTAGCAGGTGTGATACTGTCTCATTTAAAAGTTTTAAAATCAATAGTTATTTAATCTATTTCGAGGAGATACTATATTCTGCTGTTTTATGACCACCTCTTAAAAATTATTGTTAGATACTTTTATAATTGTTTGACCTGTAGTATATAAGTTATATCTGTGAAAGGTTTCATGTCATAATATCTAAAAAATAAATAAATAAATAAATAAATAGTCTTTGTACTCCAATGGATATACATGCTGAAGCACCATTAGCCCCATTTGTAAAGGCATATCCAAGAGAGTCACCATCCCTAACAACTGTGAAACCTTAGAATAGTACTCTCTAGAATTTGAGGCAAAAGCCCACTGAAATTCTGAATATCAACCAATGGCATGATGTACATATTTCAGCTCTATAATCTTGTAACATGAAGCATGTAAACCATTGTATGACCTTGCTCCAAGGCAACATCCACCAAGATCTGCATATTTAATTTATTTTATAGCCCTTTATCCAGTTATTGAACCTTACACTAAGTACATAATATCTAATCTGACCGTGTTGGCCTATAGGCAAAGCCCTTTTATCCAGTATCTGAATGGATGGTTTAGCTGGAATGATTTTTTTCTAATCTCTTTTCTATGGTCTCAAATCCAGCAACCTTTTTCTTTGTTTCTTCATTCTCTTTGTCTGTCTTATTTTGACCTCTCCCAATGAGTATATACAAAACTGCAGTCATCAATGTAAAAATTATATGTATGCTAAGAGAAACAAACTCAAATGGAATCCAAATGTACTGTGGCATTGTGAATTCCTTTTTTTTTTTTTTTCTAGGCGGGTAGCTCTGCTCCCTTAACTTCTTCTAGAAGTCTGTTGGTTTCCTAGTTCCACAACTGTATTATGTTCTCTGGGAGGGTTTTTTTTTGTTTTTGTTTTTGTTTTTTTTCCCAGCCTATCAAGCCTATCAAGGACTGTGCTGTGGTTAATCTCTGTGCTCCTGTAAGCTGGCTCTGTGTTCACCAGATTCTTGATGCCTGGCAGTGTGCAGGGCACTTTGGTCTGTGTCTGCCAGGCAGGAACAGTGGAACAAGCTAGAGGCAGTAGCGGCCATGTTCTTGTCAGTGAACCCTGGCTCCTACAGTCCACTCCGTTCATCCAAGCCTTTCTGCAGCAGGCTGCCATTTGCATGTGCACTTGCCCAAGATAATCTTGCTCTCTCTCCCTTTCTTATTCTCTCTCTCTCTCTCTCTCTCTCTCTCTCTCTCTCTCTCTCTTTCTCTCTCTCTCTCTGTGTGTGTGTGTGTGTGTGTGTGTGTGTGTGTGTGTGTGTTATTCAAGACAGGGTTTCTCTTTGTAGCCGTGGCTTTCCTGGACTCGCTGTGTAGACCAGGCTGGCCTGGAATTCACAGCATCAGCCTGCTTCTGCCTCCATGAATGCTCGAATTAAAGGCATGTGAAACCACACAAGACTCTTAAACACATGCCTAGGACACTGCTTTTGACCCAGGAGTTCTCAGGCTTTAAGCTTGGGCTCAAAAGCCATAATTTGGGGGTCAATTTGTTGTAGAATTATTGACATTTAATATTGATTCAAATAATTTTTAAGGCATATGTAAAAGGAATTAATTATTCTATTAATATTAATTAATGCTAGTTATTAATACAGTAGCAGCTATTCCTTAATCATCTATTTTATAAATAAAAGACATAGAAACTTGTTAGATTTATTATAAGCCTTAAAATTCTGGATCTGGGTAGATATTAACACTCTAAGCTATATTGTCTACCTCTCACCCCAATGCCCCATAAATGCTTGTGCATGTCCCGTTTGGGCTGCTTCTGCTTCTTCAGGCAAGTCCTCAGAGCAAACTGCTCTTGGCCAGATGCTCCTGGTTATGCTTACTCATAGCAACCTGTTCCCTTATTTCTCCTTCCTCTCTCATCCTCCTGGTCCTTCTGCAAACCAACATGTCCATGAAACTTGCTCCACCTACTTCCTTCTCTGCAGCTATAGGCACCTTTTTTTTTAGCTAATCAGGGATCATTTGGAAGGCAAGGTTCACACCTTTCATTTTGGATATGTGAGGATTTTCAAATAGGATGATAAAGACTTGGAGGCAAGCAATTAACGTTTGAATACGTTGATCTGGTAGCTCCAGATCAACTCCAACAGCACCCTTATGGCTATCCTTGAATGACAGCACTGTTGTATTTCAGAACAGTCAGCTCGGCATAAAACTACTGTTAATTTCCCTACCCTAGCAAGGAGAAGTCATTCAGGTCAGTTCCAGTTCAAATCCTCTGAATACTATGTCCAAAGTTTGCAGTATCTTCAGTAACAAGGACTTACTTTCCACTTCTTGGGGACAAGAAAGGGCAGTAGCAATAGCCTGTTCTGGAAATCTCTTGTATTTTCCTCCAAAAAGGGATTTCTTGTAATTTCATACTGGGTCATTTTAATAGTCTATGTCTCTACGGGCTAGAAAATTCACCAAAGTTGTATAACTGAAAACTTTAATTCCTCCTTTCCTTGCCCCTTCTGAATTATCCTCTCTTCTTTCCCAACTTAATGTCCCTCTTGCTGTTTTCTTTTTGAGTGATAAACCTTTCATCCGGTGATCTGACCACATTAATAATAATTTCATATAGTTTAATCTATTATTTGTCTTCATTAATTTTATTTGACATATTTTATGTGTTTATACAGCATTTAAAAATTTTTGTTTCTCTATCTCTGTTTATAGCAAATTTTTTAATTTACTGCATTACTCATTTAATGAGCTACGTTTGTGTTTTCTTATACTTTATAATTTTATAACAATTTTGCTTGATTTCAAAGTTTAAAATATATATTTTTTTAAATACATGTTGTTTATTAGGTAAAATTCTACATTGATTTCTTGTTGTTTTAAATCATATATATTACAGATTTCTTCAGTGTTTCTGCTTGATTATTAATTTTTTATATACTTTTTTTTATTAATTACACATTATTCATTTTGTATCCCCCCCATAAGCCCCTCCCTCCTCCCCTGCCGATCCCACCCTCCCTCCCCTTTCTGCATGCATGCCACTCCCCAAGTCCACTGATAGGGGAGGTTCTCCTCTTGTTTCTGATCTTAGTCTATCAGTTCTCATCAAAAGTGGCTGCCTTGTCCTCTACTGTGGCCTGGTAAGGCTGCTCCCCCCTCAGGGGGAA